>NC_092227.1:72406511-72706511 GCF_036320965.1 Panulirus ornatus | reverse complement strand
CCCTGTATATCATTTTTTTTTTATTTCTCATACTTAATTGCCATCTCCTGCAGCATTGAGGTAGCACAAGGAAACAGATGAGGCATGGCCCAACCCACCCACATACACATGTATATACATAAGCGCCCATACACGTACATATACACACATATACATTTCAATGTATACATACATATACATACACAGACATATACATATATACACATGTACGTAGTCGTAATTGCTGCCTTCATCCATTCCTGTCACCACCCTGCCACTCATGAAATAGCATTCCCCACCCCCCTCCAGCAAGGTAATGCCAGGAAAAGACAAAAAAGGCCACATTCGTTCACACTCAGTCTCTAGCTGTCGTGTGTAATGCAAGGAAACCACATCCAGGCCCCACAGACCTTTCCATGGCTTACCCCAGACACTTCACATGCCCTGGTTCAATCTACTGACAGCACGTCGAACCCAGTATACCACATCGTTCCAATTCACCCTATTCCTTGCATGCCTTTCACCCTCCTGTATGTTCAGGCCCTGATCGCTCAAAATCTTTTTCACTCCATCCTTCCACTTCCAACTTGGTCTCCTGCTTCTCCTTCATCTCTGACACATATATCCTCTTTGTCAATCTTTCCTCACTCATTCTCTCCAAACCAACACACCCTCTTCTGCTCTCTCAACCACGCTCTTTTTATTACCATACATTTCTCTTACCCTTTCATTACTTAATCAAACCACCACACACCACATTTTGTCCTCGAACATTTTATTTCCAACACATCTTCCCTCCTCCGCACAACCAGAGCAACCATATAACATTGTTGGAACCATTATTCCTTCAACATACCCATTTTTGCTGTCCAAGATAACATTCTCACCTTCCACACATTCTTTAACACTCTCAAAACCTTTGCCCCTCCCCCACCCTGTGACCCTCTTCTGCTTCCATGATTCCATCTGCTGCTAAGTCCACTTCCAAATATCTAAAACACTTCACTTCCTCCAGTTTTTCTCCATTCAAACTTACCTCCCAATTAACTTGTCCCTCAACCCTACTGAGCCTAAAAACCTTGTTCTTATTCACACTTGCTTCCAACTTCTTTCACAAACTTTACCAAACTCAGTCACCAGCTTCTGCAGTTTCTCACCCGAAACACCCACCAGCATTGTATCATCAGTGAACAACTGACTCACTTCCCAAACCCTCTCATCCCAAACAGACTGCATACTTGCTCCTCTCCAAAACTCTTGCATTCATCTCCCTAACCACCCCATTTGTAAACAAATTAAACAACCATGGAGACATCACACACCCCTGCCACAAACCGACATTCACTGGGAACCAATCACTTTCCTCTCTTCCTACTCATACACATGCCTTATGTCCTTGAAAAAAACTTTTCTCTGCTTCTAGCAACTTACCTCCCACACTAAATACTCTTAAAACCTTCCACAAAGCATCTCTATCAACCCTATCATATGCCTGCTCCGTCAACCCTATCATATGCCTGCTCCAAATCCATAAATGCTACATACAAATCCATCTGTTTTTCTAAGTATTTCTCATATATATTCTTCAAAGAAAACACCTGATCCACACATCCTCTACCACTTCTGAAACCACACAGCTCTTCCCCAATCTGATGCTCTGTACATACCTTAACCCTCTCAATCAATACCCTCACATATAATTTCCCAGGAATACTCAACAAACTTATGCCTATGTAATTTGAACACACACCTTTATCCTCTTTGCCTTTGTACAGTGGCACTATGCATGCCTTCTGCCAGTCTTCAGGCACTTCACCATGATACATACGTAAATTGAATATCCTTACCAACCAAAAAACAACACAGTCACCTCCTTTTTTTAAATAAATTCCACTGCAGTACCATACAAACCCAATGCCTTGCTAGCTTTCACCTTCCGCAAAGCTTTCACTACCTCTCCTCTTTTTACCAAACCATTCTCCCTGACCCTCTCACTTCACACACCAACCTGGCCAAAACACCCTATATCTGCCACTCTATCATCCAACACATTAAACAAACCTTCAACATGCTCACTCCATCTCCTTCTCACTTCATCACTACTTGTTATTACCTCCCCATTTGCCCCTTTCACTGATGTTCCCATTTGATCTGTTGTCTTATGCACTTTATTTACCTCCTTCTAAAAGATCTTTTTATCTTCCCTAAAATTCAGTGATACTCTCTCACCCTAGGATTACGTCAAGTATTTGCTGGAAAAGAAGACAGCATCTTGATTAACAAAAATAGTGCACCTTTCTCTTGACCTACTGCCACTTTCTTTTATACATCTCCCAGTCGTTTGAACTACTTCCCTGCAAAAATCATTCAAACACCTCTCTCTCTTATCTTTCACTAACAATCTTACTTCATCCCACCACTCACTACCTTTTCTAATCTACCCACCTCCCACCTTTCTCATGCTAGATGCATCTTTTGCATAAGCTATCACTGCTTTCCTGAATACATCCCATCCCTGTAATGGACAGTTATTTCACTTTAGGGCCTGTTGGGAAAATTTTTAGCACTGTGCATCGGTAGTATCATAACCAATGAGGTGCTGCTACTGTGAAAAGTAAAAAAGAAGCTCAAAATTGGGAAAAGTTATTAATTTTCAGTACTTCACTGGATACTCTAGTTTTACTAGAGTACCCATGTTTCACCCTGCCCTCTTGTGGTGACCTTGTTATTATACCCCTTAAAGGTAGGACTAAATGGGAAGGAGCTGCCCAACTACATCAGGGCTATACTTTTAAATCTAGACAAACACCAGAGGTGTGCTGCCACATTTTAGTCTTCTAACAATTTTGGAGCCTCATTGCCTCTGGAAGCACTGCACTGGAGTTGCCCTCTGCCAGCGACCTGTCAAGGGTGAGGCACAAAAGCTAGAAGCAGCACTGGAGTCTGTCAGTTATGCCAAGGATTAAAAGAGAGGAGCAGTTGTGGGGATGACTGGTGAGAGTAAAAGGAGGAAGCTTGTGGAGAAGTTTAAAAGTATTAACATGGATGTGCTAGGGATTGGGGAAACTCATATCCTTGGGCATAGTGTGAGGAGTGAAAATGGGAATGAATGCAAATTATGAGAGGGCATGGAAGGAGGTGTAGTATGGACAAAAATAAATTAAAATTATCAGGGAAGAGGAAAAGAAGGATGTGCAATTCTGCTATCACCAAGAGTGTGGGAGAGTGTTACAGAGCATGGATGGAATGGATCAAGAATAGTTTGGGTGAAAGGAAAGATTGGGATTGTGAAGTATGCCTGGGTATGTTTATATGCACCTGTAAATGCGAAGACTGTATGAGGTAAGGATGAAATGAAGCTTTTTTTGGAGCCTTCAAGGAGGATAAGCACTCCCTGCCTGGCTCCTCCTTCAGTTTCCTATTTTAGAAAATGAAATACAATACTCAAGCACCACCTTTTGCAGTTTCTTTTTTGAATCTGCTGCCAGTGCTACACCATCATAAAAAGACAATTGATTCACTTACGTTACTAGTCCCTCTCATCCTACACTCACTGCATACTTGACCCTCTTTCCAAGACTGTCACATTTACCTCCCTCACCACCCCATCCATAAAAAATTGAACAACCATAGTGACATCACACACCTGTGCTGCAAAACAACCTTCACTTGGAACCATTCACTCTCCTCTCTTCCTGCTCATACACATGCCCTACACCTTTGATAAAATCTTCTCACGGCTTTTAGCAGCTTTCCTACAACACCATATATTCTTAAGACCTTCCACAGAGAACATCCATGAACTGTATCATATGCTGCTTTCTCCATATCATAAATACAACTTACAAATCTACAAATCCATATGTTTTTCTAAGTATTTCTCATTCACATTTTTTAAAGAAAACATCTGATCCACACATCTCCTATCACTTCTGAAACTACACTGCTCTCTCTGATATGATGCTCTGTATATGCCTTCACCTCTCAATCAATACCCTTTCATATGACTTAATACATAAGCTCAACAAACTTATACCTCTGAAGTGTGAACTCTCACCTATATCCCCCTTACCTTTATACAGTGGCACTATACATGCATTCTGCCAATCCTCAGGCACCTCACAGTGATCCATACATACACTGAAAATCCTTAACAACAGAAACAAAGTCATCCCCCTTCTTAATAAATTCAATTGCAAGACCATCCACTCCAGCCGCCTTTCCACATTTCATCTTATGCGAGGTTTTCACCACCTTCTCCTTCTTCACCAAACCACTGCCTATGACTCTTTCACTTTGCATACCATCCCAACCCAAACACATTACACATACTACTCTATCTCAAAGCACATTTAACAGGCCTTCAAAATACTCACTCCAGTTCCTTGCTTCATCACTACTTGTTATCACTTCCTCTTTTGTCCCCTTCACCAATGATCCCATTTGTTCTCTTGTCTTTCGTACATTGGTTACCTCCTTCCAAAATATCATCTTACCCTATCTGAAGTTAAATGATACTCACTTCCCCTATTCTCATTTTGCCCTCTTTCTCAACCCGTGCACCTTCCTCTTGACCTCCTGCCACTTTCTTTTTATACATCCCCCAATCATTTGCACTTCTTCCCAGTACATGCTGCCCAAATGTCTCTCTTTTCTCATTCATTAGCATCTTTGATTCTTCATCCCACCACTCACTTCCCTTTCTAATCTGCCAACCACCCACCTTTTGCATGCTATGTGCATCTCCAGCGCACATCAGCACTGCTTCCCTAGATACCTCCCATTTCTCACTCACTCCTCTTGCTTCACTGACTCTTATCTTTTGCCATTCTTCACTCAATCTCTCCTGGTATTTCTTCCCATGAATCTCTTTTCCACGTTCACTTACTCTGATCAAAAAATTTTCTTCTTTTTCTTAAACCACTACAAATCTACATCTTTGCCTCAACAAGATAGTGAACAGACATCCCACCAGTTGCCCCTCTTAGCACATTTTCATCTGAAAGTCTCTCTTTTACATGCCTATCTATCAGTATATAATCCAATAATGCCCACTGACCATCTCTCCCACTCACATGTGCTTACTTGTGTATATCCTTCTTTTTAAACCAGTTATTCCCAGTCACCATTCCTTTTTCATTACACAACTTCACAAGATCTTCACCATTTCCATTCATAAAACTGAATACCCCATGCCTTCCAATTGTACCCACAACTGCCACATTACTCTCTTTCGCATTTAAATCACTCATCATTAATATCTGGCTTACGTTGAAATTGCTAACACACTCACTCGGCTGCTTGCAAAGCACTTGCCTATCGTGCTCTTTCTTCTCATGGCCAGGTTCATAAGCATAAATCATCATCCATCTCATGCCAACCCCTTTCAGTTTTACCCATATCAATCTAGAATGTACTTCCTGCTTCATGAGTATTGCTACTCCTTCCATAGCTCTTGTCCTTTCACCAACCCCTGACTTTACTTCCAAGACATTTCCAAACCATTCTTCACCTTTACCCATGACTGAGTTTTGCTTCACTCAGAGACTGAACATCCAGGTTTCTTTCCTTAAACATACTACCTATCTCTCCTCTTTTCTTTTCTTGGTTACTTATACACACATTTAGACACCTCCATATCATGTGTATTTAGATATAAGGAAACAGGAATAAGAAATAAGTAAGGGAAATGGGAAATGCATTTTTAAAGATATTGTAAAATTAGGCATTGAGTGGCAGATCACAAAATGGATGCATTGCAAATGGTATCAAAGATAAGATTTCTTAATTTCCCACAGCACTTTTTCAGTGGGTGATTAAAAGTCAGATGATTTAATACCTAACTTTTTCCTGGTTTTATTTCTTATTATAAGTAGGGACTGTTTCACAAGCATGAATGCCAAATCGGCAGAAAGAATCCTTTATTACAGGTATTAAGCATGTTCTTTGGTCCTCAGTTTTTCAGCCATTTAAGAAAGTTGAAGGCTACATTCACTACCTTACACTTAATGTAGACAGCATACATAAATTTAAAAAGTTGCATGACAGTAAAGAATTTTCAAAAGATAGGACCCCAAGAGTGTAAAACTCCCTCCCCATACAGTACAAAAAAGCAGTTACTTAGTGTGGAAGCAGGCACACATGCTATAAACTGAAAACACTTAAATCAGTTAAACTTTAGTTGTGGTCATTAAACTTAAGATTATGTTATTAATTTTTGTTTCTGTAATAGGCACATGTTGTTCTGATCACAGCTGACTCCAATATTGCTAAGATGGTCAACATCAATACTCCTGATGATATTGAGAAATCTGGTACTGGACTTCCAAAGCTGAGGTATCTTCCTACCTTTTTTCTTTGTAACTTTGCTGTAGTTCTGACTAGAATATCGATTAGTCAACCTTAGCACATAGATTACATGCTATCCCTGTTGAATATCAAAAGGAAACAGCAGTATGTAGTTGTTAGGATTAATGACATATGTATTAGCTACGTGAAAGACCTAACTTTGCTCTTACATGGGCATTAAGGTTGGAGAAGCATTATTTCATACAGTGTATCCTGAATTAGATACTGACAGATGAAAGCTATAAAAACCAGCCTTTCTAGAAAGATGCCACTTCCTTAATAATATCAATCTATCTCTCTATATCTCTGATGCCCGTTCCTTCCAAGAACTCCCACCAAGGGGTGGGCACAGCAGAAGAATCTCTACATAGCCTTGTACTTATATGCCTTCCTTGTATATGCCATTCCATTCATTCTTCCACCATTTCTTTCCCTTTGGTACTTTTCCATTCTATTTCCACCCATCACAGATGGTCTTCCTCTCACACAAACCCCTTTAATTGTATTATCTTATGCTCTCCACATGTCCAGCCACCTCAAAATACTATGTTTCATCCACTCTATTATTCATTCCCTTTGCATTCCCTACCATGCTGCATCTCATTTCTTTCTTCATTCCATCTCTTCATAAAACATGCCCCCCTATCAAATAGCTCTTTTTCACTGCCTGGATTCTTGACCCCTTTAACTCATTCCATGTCCATGTTTCAGCTGCATAGGTCAGGGTCAAGAGGACCATGCTGTCCCTTATCCTCTCTTCATCTCCATGCATACGCCTCTACTCTACACTTTTTCACTCAAAAAGGTTTTGCAAAATCTATACTTCCACTCTGTTTCCTTTCAAACACCATTACTTTACTTCTCTTCACATTACCTTCATCTGCTACACTTGGACACATCATAAAACAAACTTACAAACTTTTGTAACTCCTCTTCACTCTCAGCAAACAAGATGGTATCAGCTACAAACAGGCTTGTCACAGGCTACTTTACCTCACCACCACACTCCATCTCTCCTCCCCCTTTCCCTAGCTTTGCTTTCACCTCTCTTATCACTCCATCCATATGTGTGTTAAAAAGCCACGGCTACATTACACAGCCCTGCCTCACACCAACATGTATACGGAAACTTTCACTCAACTCTACATCCACATTTCTCTTACCCTTTCATTACTTACTCGATTAAACCACCTCACACCACATATTGTCCTCAAGCATTTCATTTCCAACACATCCAACCTCCTTCACACAACTCTATCTATAGCCCATGCCTCATAATCATATAACGTTGTTGGAGCCACTATTCCTTCAAACTTACCCATTTTTGCCCTCCAAGATAATGTTCTCGCCTTCCACTCATTCTTCAATGCTCCCAGAACCTTCGCCCCCTCCCCCACCCTATGACACTTCAACTTCCATGGTTCCATCCACTGCCACGTCTACTCCCAGATATCTAAAACACTTCACTTCTTCCAGTGTTTCTCCATTCAAACCCACCTCCCAATTAACTCTTCCCTCAACCCTACTGAACCTAATAATCTTGCTCTTATTCACATTTACTCTCAGTTTTCTTTTCACACACTTTACCAGACTCAGTCACCAACTTCTGCAGTTTCTTCTTTTTCATACATATTCGCCATTTGCTGCATTAGCAAGGTAGCATTAAGGGCAGAGGACTGAGCCTTAGAGGGAATATCCTAACTTTTTTATACTTTTAAATACCAGCTTGTCATAAAGGAAAATTATCTATATTCTTTTAAGTTTTTATATTTTGTACACGTGAATTGACTCTGCTAACAATACTGCTGTGTGAGAGTAAAAAGAAATCTTGATATGTAGTTTAAGTCAGTCCAGATGAACCCAGAATGGATTGTAATTGAATGTGTATGGAAAATCTGTATTATTCATCAAGTAAGACTTGTGCCAAGAGCTGCACACTAATCCTGTCTTTCTGGCAAAATCTTGCAGGCTCCCTTGACTATCATGTCATCTGCTGTATGTTCTACACGACAATTATATCCTAACATACAATTATCCTTGTGCCTCTAATAATTTCTCCCATTAAATATCCTCTTCATACCTTCATTCTTCATACTGTCTTTCTTCCTTACTCTAACCTTAGTAAGTTATACACCTTTGCAGTCTTATTTTTTGCTTATCCTATCCTTTACAAGTTTTGGTGTCACTTCCATTCAGAGTAAAAAAAAAAAGGACTCTGGCATGCATATTTGTTGGTCACTCTATCCTTGGAACTGTTTCATTTACTAAAACCATGTAATTTTGATTACAAAAGTGCACTTTCAGTATTTCTTTTGCATGACCCAGTTCTTAAATTCAGCTTTCCTTTGTACTCCTATTACTATTCTCCAGCAGATAACCTCATCCACAGCTTTCAGTTCTTCACCATTTAAACTAATATTACATAGTGGCATCTCATCTCTTTTATAAACTACAGCCATAGTTTTAATTGTATTCACATGTAGCATCCTCCCATTAAATACTACTTTTCTGTCAAACTTCTCTCTTGAATTACTTCAGCTACATACATTACCTTCTGTATGCAACTACTGTGGTACCTTCTGTTGCTTCACTATGATTTAGCAGTACACCACTATTGCATCACCTTGCTTTCATCTTGCATAACATTCTGGCTGTAAACCATTTTATAACAGTGAATCATTGCTTAACTTTGACAAACTTTCCCATCTCAAACCACGTACTAAGATTTCTTTGGCTATTAATTGTACTTTTTTCATATCCATATTTTTCTTTATAATTTGCATTCCATTTTGCTTGATAATAGTTTTCCTTTTTTCTAAAGACAGATTGTACAGTTTCTTGTCACATCTGGACTGAAATCATCACTTGATCATAACCATATCTCTTGCTTATTATAGGATTTGCCTGTTTGACATAATAAAATTTTCTAATTTGCATATCTTTCCCTAGGATGCTGTTCAACATTGAAATGGTACCCTTTAATTCATCAGTGCTGCTACAGGGAAAGACAGAAAAATACAAATTTTATATTGAAGAAACAGAGCAGGGATACATCTCAGGCACAGATTTCCAGGAGGTTGAACCTGACAGGTAAATAAGAGATTAAATGTACTGAAATAACTATAGTTTCTTGTACACTCTAAAATTTACTAAATCCAAACTTCTGTTTTGCCATAACTTTTCAGTCCATTCTGTTATTGCTATTTCTTTACTTGATTCTTCTATTTCCAACTCAACAGAACTTGAAAGATATGAACTTACATGCCTATCTAGCCAAAACATCTGGATCCTGACCAGCAACTGGCTTCCATATTCTAAACCATCAGGACTTTCAAAAGCAAATGCAGCAACAGCTGTTTGATTGATTAATACCTAAGAAAAACTGAACCATCAGGACTTTCAGAAGCAAATGCAGCAACAGCTGTTTGATTGATTAATACTTAAGAAAAACTGTGTGCGGGCAAATGTCTATTACATACACATAGACTGATTCATTGCAAATTCTATATGAAAGGGTAATTCCCCTACATAAAAAGGAGATCACCTTACAGAATATCTCAATGTCATATATTATAAAAAATTTTTCAGTTTTCTCCATATTTGTGGGAGGGCACTGAACTGACATATAGCAGGCCCCTATATATGATTATTTTGAATTCGCTCCAGGTATGATTTTTTTTCTACATTCTATTCATACACATTACACAATGTTTATCTTTTGTTCAAGGTGTGATTTACCACATCCCATACATATTTATTACATATGTATTATTTTGTATTTCTGCAATATTTTTCATATGTTTGCCATTCCCCAGGCTAGCAAGGTAAAGCCAGGAACAGATGAAGAAATGGTCTCATTCACTCACAACCATTCTCTAGTTGTCATGTATAATATACCAAAACCAGAGCCCCCTATCCACAACAAGGTTTCACCAACCTTTCTTTAGTTTCACTAATTATTTATGTATTTATCATGTACATGGAGGACATTAATCACAATCACATAAATATAGGAAAAGGAACCTTATTTTCTTAGAAAGATGGAAAAATAGAAAGAATAATATAGGAGAAATTGTTTCTTTTACCATGAAATTGTTTACTACAGTGACTCCATACACACTGCTTTCTGAAATGATGATGCAGTTAAATTTTCTCAGATAATTTAGAAAAATAGAAAGATTAATATAAGAGAAATTGTTTCTTTTACTGAGAAATTGCTTAATACAGTGACTCCATACACACTGCTCTCTGAAATGATGATGCAGTTAAATTTTCTCTGACAATTTAGAGTTTATTTCGTTCCTAGTTACATCTATGGGTAATATGTGGAATCTTACACCACCTGTGAATTTAAATGAAGGTGCATATTCATGATGATGGCAGGTGCATCATTCTACTTGCAGTCATAGTAGTGGCACAACACAGTGAAGAGATTAATGGTCTGCAAGGGAAGACTATTCACTTACTTTCATAAACTATAGTATCCACTAAAATGTAAAAGTATCTTCACAGTGTAAGGAAAATTTACATGTCTTTTCATCATGATAGTGGCACAACACATTGAAAAGGGTAATGGTCTGCAAGGGAGACTATAAGACTATTCACATACTTTCGTAAACCATATAGTATCCACTAACATGTGAAAGTGTCTGCACAGTGCGAGGATACTTCACATTTTCATAAACCACATAGTATCCACTAAAATGTGAAAGTATCTGCACAGTGCGAGGATACCTCACATGTCTTAGTTCAAGATGTCCCATGCTCTAATGTTGAACAGATTCTATAATGTTGGGGAAAATGCGAGACAATCCAGGTGCTAGAGTATGAGTACGGTAGACTGACAGTGTTAAACCACACAAGTCCATCTAGCGTTCAGCTGAGCTAAACCTCCTATCCAAGGATAGGCTTCTTTACTGTGTGTGCCATGTACTAGTGCCTTGGAACTCTCCCTGGTAACTACCAGTTGTACCTATCCAGGGGCATTTAATCTCACTCCATCTTATGGAAGTAAAGAGGAAAGGTTGAGTGACAGGAGAAATCAAAGGGAAGTTTGGTAAGGAATGAGGAGAGAATTGCTCAATAGGCTTCCCTTTCAGGAAGAAAATGTTTAACAAATTTCAAAACCAAATTCCTTCCTTAGCATGGATTCCCCTGTTAACTGCATAAGCTTTGAGTGTATGGACACAAAAAGGCAGCAGTGCTCCTCTTGATCTTACTCTTATGATGCTGTAGTTGAATGATTTTAGGTGTCTAGCTACAGCCCCCTCATTTTCATGCATTAAGTGTCTGGAAGGTCTGAACACTAGTATCATGATATGAAGGTATAGGCTGAAATCCAGGAAGCCCAATATCCTTTGACTTACAAGAACAGATTCCTGAGGTAGTGTATATGAATCCCACTTTGCTTACATTGTGAGCTTTGATGTTCACAACTAGCCTTGATGACAATATTGTTGTCACTATAAGTGCTGCAATGTTCCATGCGAATAGCATTTTCTTGTAGCTAAGACATATAAACATTAAATCTCTTGCATATTGATGAGTTTTGTCATTATACACATATAATGTGTTGAATGAACATACACTGTGTTGGTACAGGTTGAGAATCTTCTATCCAAAATTTCATAAACCAAAAAGCTAAAAAAACTGAAAGTAAACTTCCCAGGCAAAGCAGGTCTCACCTAGCAGGCCTGACCAAGGAATATCTAGTAAGGAAGTATAACTCTATAAGAATCATTTGATGCCAATAGCAGTAACTAATATCTGATTTACTTAATCTTTCTGGCATAAGATGGCATCACAATGATCAGATGTAATCTGCCTGTTGTCTGCTTTGTTTACATGTTTGAATTATTGCTACGGTTCCATGAAGAAGGAAAGGCTGTATTGCTTGCCAAAAAGACAAATCCAAATACAGGCAACTGAAGTATTATCAATTTTCTAAAATTTCTAAAAGGTAAATATAAAACGATCCTGTGCATGGATAGTTTAGGTTTCAAATAATTATAATTAAACACTTGGTACAAAGGCATTAGGCATTTGTACCCAATGTTAGGTTAAACTTTGCCCTTGACCACACAGGGTGAGCTGTCAAATAGTCAGTATTCTGATAATTCAAAAATTCCAAAATCCTAAACAATCTTGGACCCATACATTTCATATAATGGATTTTTTACTCATGTATGGCCAAGACCTTAAGATTAAGTTGAATTTTAACAGTCTAATATCGAAATGTAAGTAGAGTATCTTTTTTCAGCACAAGATGATCCATTAGTTACATGGATGACAAATGATGAAAAAGAAGAGCAAAGGGGTTTCATTTACTGTGGCAGTGGATGAAAGGTTGAAGTAAAGTTGTGAGAGGATTCTTAAGAGAATAAGCATTTTGCAGTTCTTGTGGGATGAGGATCAGGGAGAAGTGGAGGTATGGTGTAAGGAAGAAACGAGAGGGGGGAAAAGTGTTGCCAAGAGAGAAGATGAAGAATCAAAAACAATGCAAGGTAGTATGAAAGGAGGGTGACCGAAAGTTTAGATGGAATTGCAGTAAATGTAGGAATGCAGTCATGTGTTAGAGTTGTAATGTGTTTAGAGAAAGACAGTTACAGGTGGTAGAATTTTCAGTTGGATATAAGGCTGTTGAGATATAAGAATAAAAAGAGAAATGCATGATGGATGGATGAGATTAGAAATGCTGTGGAAGAGAAGAAAAAGTAAACGAGGAAGGAAGAATATAAGATGTGGAGGCTTAATGTTAAGAAGGTGACAGAGAAAGCAAAGACAGAGTAGATCAAGAGTTTAAAAATAAAGTTGTTAACATTTTAGGGAAAATAAGAAATCATACTGGAAGAAGGTGAAAAAGGAAAGAGGTGGATGTAAGAGTGGAAATGTTAATGTGAGAATTAAGGAAGGGGAGTTCCTGAATCAAAAGAAGGAAGTGAAAGGAAGATATATAAGAGTATTTTGAAAAATCTATAAATTTAGGAGCAGTTATTACATGCATGGGTATGGAGGATGTAAGGAAGAGGATACAAGTGCAAAGGCTGTAGCAAGAAGGGGAGTAAAAATGGTAATAATGTGGATGAAGGTAGGAAAGGCACCTAGAGTGGATAGGATTACAGCTGAATTGTTGGAGAAATTGTGATAGACTGGATGCATTTAATATGTAATTAGCGTGGAAACAGAAGCTTGTGCCTGAAGTTCAGGTGAAAGCTACTATTGCAATTTTATTTGGAGGGAAAGGTGCCGAGAATGTATGTAGCAATTATAGGGGTACAAGTCTGTTAAATATACCAGGAAAAGATTATGCAAGAGTGTTGATTGATGAAGTGATGGAAAGAACTAATTGCAGAATAAGTGAGGAGCAAGGGGGTTTTAGGAAAGGTAGGGGATGTCTGGGTCAGATTTTTTTTGGTGAATATGACCATGGAAAAGTATCTAGGAAAAGGTAAGAAACTGTATGTAACTTTTATGGATCTGGAGAAAGCATATGACAGAGTTAAGTGGAATGCTTTATGGGATGTGTTAAGGATATATGGGGTGGTGGGACAACTGCTGGATGGTCTGATAGCCTCCTAAAGGTAGCAAATGCATATGTGAGTGGATGGAGAGGTGAGCAAAAGTTCCAATATATATGTGGGTGTGAGGTAGGGCTGTGTGACTTCACCATGGCTTTTTAATAAATATATGGATGGGGGACAAGAGAGGTGAAAGTAAAACTTGGGTAAGTGGGTGCAGAGATGGAGTGTGGCAGTAAGGTATGGTGGCTAGTGACAAGCTTATTTGCACGTGATACTGCGTTGTTTGCCGAGAATGAAGAGGAGTTGCAGAAGGTAGTTGGGGTCTTTTGTGATGTGTGTAAGCATAGGCAATTGAAGGTAAAATATGAGTAACAGTAAAGAAATGGTGTCTGAAAAGAAACAGGGCAAAAGTGTAGATTTTGCAAATCCCTATAGAATGAAAGAAGAAAGTGTATTAAACTGTTATAGATATGGGAGTGAAAGACTGGAAGAGGTGAGAAAATTTAAATATTTAGGGAGCTATCTTGAGTAAGTCTGATGATATGAAAGTAGAGATAAGGGAGAGTCATACAGGGCAGAAGAATCATTGGGTTGCTTAACTGAATAGAATAATAGAGTAACAAATTTACGTTTGGAAGTGAAGAAAGGTTTTAGTGACAGCAGTCTCTCCAAGCCTGACCTATGCAGGCAAAACATGGACATGGAATGAATCACAGATCAAGAACCCAGGTTGTGAAGACGAGCTTTTTGAGAGGAGGATGTGGTATGACTAGACGGAATGAAGAAAGAAATGAAGGTGTGTATGAGGGAAGTGGTATGGCAAGGAATGCAAAGGGAATGAATTGTGGAGTGGTAGAATGGGTGAAACATAATACTTTGAGGTGTTTTGGAAATGTGAAGAGAATGCAAGATCAGGATTTAAAAGGAGTGTATACGATGGAACAGTTGAAGAATTTGGCGTGAGAGGAAAACTGCCTGTGAAGTGGAGAGTGTGGAAACGTACTTTAGGGACAGAAATGGTGGAAGAATGTATGGAATAGTGTGTGATAGGGATGCGTGTAAGGACAGGAATAAGTGGAATCTCTTTAGCCATGGCCACCCCCTTGATGGGAGCTCCTGAAGGGTATATGCATTGGAGATGTAGGTAGATAGATAGATGGTAGAAATTTCAGGAAGTTCTTATTTATACCTTGCATATATCTCTAACTTGGTGGCATAACTCCAGATAAACAGTGAATGATGTGTTTAGTAAAAGAGATTCTGCCATACAATTGAACATGAAAAGGATTCAGGAGTTTAAGTGGTGGATCAGTTTACATTTATGCCAACCATCATATTACCTAAAGGACTAAAAATACTACAGCTCTTTTTTGAGAAGTATGAGTCTAAGCCTGAATATAAGGAAATAGGATTTGTACTGGTAGTTGGACTTTAGATCAACCACTGCTGGAATTCTTTTCCCAGGAGTGAGGAGATCCCTTTGGCCAGGAAGAATTGTTTTATGAAGAAAGTGATTCATTTCAGTTTGACTTTTGCTGAAAGGATACTATTTGGCATGATCTCACGAAGCAATATCTTGTAGGTCCATGCTGAAAGATGAAGAGTGTTCTAATAGGACTTATATTATAGCCTTTAGAGTTATCATTTTGAGTGATGTTGGTTTTGATGTTTAGAGCAGAAAGGTTGAGACTTTTATTCTATTATGTTTACTGAACCAGGGATAGGTTTGATAGATTTGTGTAAGATTTGATCTTTTATATAATCACTGAGTAGGGGTTTAATTGAGAATCAGTCATCCTCTAATTTTCTGTCCAGGAATTGCAAAAACACTTTGGTCTTCCTGTACTGTTATTCTCCGAGTCCACTGAGATGGATTTTCTGTAGTTATATTGTGTGAAATTCCATGCTCCCCTGAGGGCTGGCAATGATTTTGGACACCTCTTCCATGGAATGACTTGATTTGTCATAAAAGGGATGACACCTCTGTGACTACTCACCCAAGTGGTTGAGAAGATTCAATGACAAAGCAATATAAAGAATCTTATTGTTAATTATTGGAAAAGTTTTTTCTTCTGTATTAATTCTAGATCACAAGGGAAAAAATATGGTGAAAAGGGGTAGGTCTCCATTAAAGTCTTCATCTAGGATTTTTAGGGATCAAAGTAGCTTCATAGCGACACTTCACAGTTTTAAAACTTATCCATTTGTAAAACCTTCTTTATCAATATTTTAGTGCTTCTTCCACCTTGCACTCTAGCATTGGGAACGAACAAACAGCGGCCTTATTAGGACGCATTCAGTCCCCAGCTGTCATGCATTATGTACTGAAACCAGATTCTACCACACACAACCATGCTCCACAGACTATTCCATAGTTTACCTAAACCGCATCATATGCTCTTGTTTGGCCTGTTGATAACAGGTTGTTCTCCCAGTCATACCTCTCACCTTCCTTTGCTCCATTCTTCCATCTCCATTTTTTTTACCCCTTGCATTGCTCCCTTCATTACTGACACATAAATCCTCTCAGTCAGTCTGATTTTCTTCATCTCCTCTGATTAAACAATTTCAGCACATCCTGGTCTGTTTTTTCAGTCAAACTGTGCTTATTACCACATCTCTCTCATACTGTCATTCCTTACATGAGCAACCTTCCTCATACCACATATCCTTAGATATTTCATTTCCACCACATTCACTTTCTTCCTTTCTTTTGCATTTGAGAGAATCCCTGCATCAGCAAGGTAGTGCCAACAACAGATGAAAACTAGCTCACATCCATTCTCTAGCTGTCATGTGTAATGCACCAGAACACAGCCCCCTTTCCACAACCAGGACACACAGACCTTTCCATGGTTTTCCCCATCTGCTTCATATGCCCAGGTTCAGTCCATTGATAAGACATTACCCCCTGCATACTGCATCACTCCATTTCACTCTGTCCCATGCTCACCTTTCTTCCTCCTGCACGTTCACGCAACTTCCAAAATACTCAAAATCTTTTTCACTCCAATTTGTTCTCCCCTCTTCTCCCTATCCTCTTCACATGTTTCACATATATCCTCTTTGTCACTCTCTCCTCACTCATTCCATATTTCCAAACCATTTCACCACACCTTTAGCTCTCTCAACTATAATCTTATTACCACCCTCTCTTTTGCCTTTTCAGCCATCTCAACTACAATCTTCTTACTTACCACCCTCTCTTACTGTATTAGTACTTAATCAACCTTCTTTTCACCACATTTTGTCCCCAAGCACTTCATTTCTAAAGCATGTACATTCTTATCTATAGCCCATGCCTCACATCCAAACAGCATTGGTGAGACTACTGTACCTTCAAACATACCAATTTCGCCCTTCTAGGTAGCAACCTATCTTTCTGCACATTCTTCATTGCTCTTAAAACCTTTGTCCACTCTTCCACCACATGACCTGCCTCCATTTCCACAGTTCCATTTGCTACTCCATTCCTTCAAGTTTCCTTCCTTCAAATTCACATCCCAACTATCATGTCTCTCCGCACTGCTAAACCTAATAATCTTTTTATTCACATTTATTCTCATCTTTCCCCTTTTATACATTGTTCCAAACTGCAATTTCTCACTTGAATGTGCCCCCAAAGCCGTGTCATCAGCAAATAGATGAATTACTTCCCAGATCCCTCACCCCATACAAACTGCTTACCTGTCCCTCTCTGCAAGACCCATGCATTTATCCATCGCACCATCCAATCCATAAACAAATTAAACACCCATGGTGGAATCACACATCCTTGTTGCTGACTCACCCTCACCTGGAACCATTTGCGCTCCTCTCAACCTACTCATACAAATTCCCTACTCTCTTGATAAAAACTCAATAGTTTTTAATAGGTTTCCCCCTACACCACATATTTGTAACTCCTTTCACAAAGCATTTCCATTAATGCTACCATATGCATTCTCCAGATCCTTAATTGCCTCATACAACTACTTCTGTTTCTCTAAGTATTTCTTACACTCATTCTTGAAATTAAAGACTTGATCCATACATCATCTGCCACTTCTGAAACCACATTGTTCCTCCCAAGTCTCATACTCTGTGCATACCACCAGTCTCAATCACCACTCTCCTATACAACTTGCCATGTACGTTCAACAAGTTTATACCTCTGTAATTCACTTACCCTTGTTCCCCTTGCCTTTATACAGTGGCACTATACATGCATTCTGTCAGTCCTTAGTCACATCAGCAAGATCCATACGTACACTAAAAATCTTAACCAGTCAACAACACTGTTATCCCCTTTTTTTAAGAAATTCAACTGTAATACCCTCCACTCCAGCCACATTATTACATTTCATTTTATGCAAGGCTTTCACCACCTCTTCTCATTTTACCAAACCATGTGCTATGACTTACTTCGTATACTTCCATTACCCGAACATCACATATCTGCCACACATATCATCAAACAGTCCTTTAAAATATTCACTCCATCTACTCTTCACACATGAATTAATGAAAAAACTATTTTCTTAAATATATGACAATTATACAAGAGAAATTACTGAATTTCTATTACTGTAACATAACTTATCTATAATTTTCTTTGATGATTTAGAGGTGTCTATGATGCATATTTTTTCTAGTTATGTTGTTAGGTTTTTAGTAATATCTGTGAATAAGTAGTAGTCATACATTGGCTGGGAATTTAAATGAGGGCAAAAAATGATCTAAAGCCACAAATGTAGCTTGGCACAATGCACTGCATCCAACTACAAAGGTTGCTGAGTGCAGTGAAAGTGTTAAACTGCTGCAAAAATTACAAAAAAACAATGCTAAACATAGAGATTGAATAATAATTTCATGTATGGTAGCTGGTAATAAACATGTTGACACGAGAAAAACACTTGGTGAATGCAAGCGACTTTTGTTGTTCAGCCTGCTGTGAGTGATAGTATGTAATCACATGCCTGTGACCCGACAGGAATAACCAAATAAGATTGTTAGGAGCCTCATAGTAGTACCCTGTGGTATGCACAACACACAAGCCTGTCTTTGGATAGGTGGGTTTAGCCCTAAGGAAAAGCCAGATATGCTTATCTGGCCTTGAATTTTGAGTGTTGGACTCTTTATGCTCATAGGTCAGCTCATGCAGTGAACAGGTGAAAAGCTCTTTCTCTACTGAGAATGGAACATTTTGGATGGAGAGAGACACTTATGATAATATGAGTAAAGAGGCTTGTATACCCCCCTCTGCTGGAACGTAATTCCCAATTACTTCCTCTTCTATGCATAGGATAGGTCGCAGTCTGCATCCCAATACCCTTATATCTCCACAACACCAGCTTTTTCCTCTGCAGCCTTCCCTGTTCCTTGGCATATGTAGCAAGCTAACACCCTACCCCAATCACAGGGCTTGTAATGTCAAGCTTTGAAAATTATTTTTGACTGCATGTTTAAGTACTTTTGTGCTTCAACAGGAGTAAGCTGTTAGATTTACCATCCCACATGCCTCTATTTCTCACACTTTCAGTTGGTCAGATGAGAGTTGGTTTAGCTTTTACCTAAGCATGTGTAAGGAGCTTTATTTTTAGTGTTTCTCCATATGGTTCATAACTATCATCCACATCCTTAACTGTCTAGATATGCACAGTGAAAGTTCATACAGCTTCCTCCCAGTAGAGCACAAGAAAATGGGGCATATACTCATAGCAAAAATAAACTTTTTCTCTCAACTTTTCAGTTATGAGGTGTTCATGCCAGTGTCTATAGATACTTACGCAGATGAAGCTTCTGGTACTTTTGATGTGAAACTTGGTGGTGTCTACAACTTCTTCGTGCAGAAATCTCTTGACGATGATGCTGGCAATGAAACGGTAATTGTAGCATGTTACTGTATGTGTCTGTGCCTCAAAATTGTTGTGGATATGTTACTATGTGGATTTCCTTACTTTTTTTGTAAAAGATGGACATCAGATGTTTCATTCTCGTTGGTTTTAGATTTTACATTTACAAAAGTTCATGAATGGTATGAAGCACCCAGCCATATCAATCCTGACAAGAAGTAAAATTCAATTACTTTTCACCTCTGGAAGAACTGCTGTGAGTGAGTTCCAGGACAGCTAAAAAGAATCCATGTTACAGGGAGCATTTTTCATATCATCGGTAGTTTGGAACATAATGCTTGCATATGATATGTTGCTGATTATTATATAACATGAGGTGCTCCATGTTGTAGCAGTTACCGTTCCTGACCATGATGCATTCAAAGACTGCCCAGGGTCGAGTGCATACAGTTGAATCGTGTTTTGGCTGTCAGTCCACAGTCAACCTATCTGTTCATCCACCCTTAAGAGTTGGTTGATAAAATTGGTACCTGGCTCAAGCAGGGAAATAATGCATATGACTGAGAGATGTATAAAAGAAAGAGGCAGGAGGTCAAGAGAAGGGTGCAAGAGGTGAAAAAGAGGGCAAATGAGAGTTGGGGTGAGAGAGTATCATTAGATTTTAGGGAGGATAAAAAGATGTTTTGGAAGGAGGTAAATACAGTGCATAAGACAAGGGAACAAATGGAAACATCAGTGAAGGGGGCTAATGGGGAGGAGATAACAAGTAGTGGTGATGTGAGGAGATGGAGTAAGTATTTTGAAGGTTTGTTGAATGTGTTTGATGATAGAGTGGCAGATATAGGGTGTTTTAGTCGAGGTGGTGTGCCAAGTGAGAGGGTTAGAGAGAATGATTTGGTAAACAGAGAAGAGGTAGTAAAAGCTTTGCGGTAGATGAAAGCCGGCAAGGCAGCGGGTTTGGATGGCACTGCAGTGGAATTTCTTATAAAAGGGGGTGACTGTGTTGTTGACTGGATGGTAAGGATATTTAACGTATGTATTACTCATGGTGAGGTGCCTGAGGATTGGGGGAATGCATGCATAGTGCCATTGTACATAGGCAAAGGGGATAAAAGTGAGTGCTCAAATTACAGAGGTATAAGTTTGTTGAGTATTCCTAGGAAATTATATGGGAGGGTATTGATTGAGAGTGTGAAAGCATGTACAGAGCATCAGATTGGGGAAGAGCAGTGTGGTTTCAGAAGTGGTAGAGGATGTGTGGATCAGGTGTTTGCTTTGAAGAATGTATGCGAGAAATTTTTAGAGAAACATAAGAATTTGTATGTAGCATTTATGGATCTGGAGAAGACATATGATAGAGTTGAGAGAGATGCTCTGTAGAAGGTACTAAGAATATATGGTGTTGGAAGAAAGTTGCTATAAGCAGTGAAAAGTTTTTATCGAGGATGTAAGGCATGTGTACGAGTAGGAAGAGAGGAAAATTATTGGTTCTCAGTGAACGTCGGTTTGCAGCAGGGGTGTGTGATGTCTCCATAGTTGTTTAATTTGTTTATAGATGGGGTTGTTAGGGGGGTGAAGACAAGAGTTTTAGAGAGAGGGGCAAGTATGCAGTCTGTTGTGGATGAGAGGGCTTGGGAAGCAAGTCAATTGATGTTCACTGATGATACAACACTAGTGGCAAATTTGGGTGAGAAACTGCAGAAGCTGGTGACTGAGTTTGGTAAAGTGTGTGAAAGAAGAAAGCTGAGAGTAAATTTGAATAAGAGCAAGGTGATTAGGTACAGTAGAGTTGGGGGACAAGTTAACTGGGAGGTAAGTTTGAATGGACAAAAACTGGAGGAAGTGAAGTGTTTTAGATATCTGGGAGTGGATTTGGCAGCGGATGGAACCATGGAAGTGGAAGCAAGTCACAGGGTGGGGGAGGGGGCGAATGTTCTGGGAGCATTGGAAAATGTGTGGAAGGCGAGAACATTATCTTGGAAAGCAAAAATGGGTATGTTTGAAGGAATAGTGGTACCAATAATGTTATATGGTTGCAAGGCGTGGGCTATAGATAGAGTTGTGCAGGGGAGGGTTGATATGTTGGAAATGAGATGTTTGAGGACAATATGTGGTGCGAGGTGTTTTGATCGAGTAAGTAATAATGGGGTAAGAGAAATGTGTGGTAATAAAAAGAGTGTGGTTGAGAGAGCAGAAGAGGGTGTTTTGAAATGGTTTGGTCACATGGAGAGAATGAGAGAGGAAAGATTGACAAAGGATATATGTGTCAGAGGTGGAGGGAACGAGGAGAAGTGGGAGACCAAATTGGAGGTGGAAATATGGAGTGAAAAAGATTTTTAGTGTTCAGGGCCTGAACATGCAGGAGGGTGAAAGGCATGCAAGGAATAGAGTGAATTGGAACGATGTGATATACCAGGGTCAACGAGCTGTCAGTGGATTAAACCAGGGCATGTGAAGCATTTGGGGTAAAGCATGGAAAGGTGTGTGATGCCTGGATGTGGAAAGGGAGCTTTTTATTACCACACATCTCTCTTACCCTTTCATTACTTACTTGATCAAACCACCTAACACCACATATTGTCTCCAAACATTTCCTTTCCAACACATACATCCTCCTCCGCACAACCCTATCTATAGCCCAGATATCTAAAACACTTCTCTTCCTCCAGTTTTTCTCCATTCAAACTTGCCTCCTTATTAACTTGTCCCTATCTTCTTTCACACACTTTACCAAACTCAGTCACCAAACTCTGCAGTTTCTTATCCGAATCAGCCACCAGCGCTGTATCGTCAGCGAACAACAACTAACTCACTTCCCAAGCCCTCTCATCTACAACAGACTGCATACTTGCCCCTCTCCAAAATTCTTGCATTCACCTCCCTAACCACTCCATCCATAAATAAATTAAACAACCATGGAGAAAAATGCACGAGTGTTACTTAAGAGAAGGAGTGGGGTATGTACGAAACAAAGGGGCATGAGACCAAGAGGAAGGTGCAGAAGCTGGAAAAGAAGGCAGATGACAGTTGGGGTAAGCAAGGATCAGCAAACTTAAAGGAGAATAAGAACATGTGTTGGAGGGAGGTTATTATTGTGAGAAATATAAGAGAAAAAAAGGGAACATCACTAAGGAGAGCAAATGGGGAAATGTTGCATGTAGAGATGAGGTGAAGAGGAGATGGAGTATTTTAAAGGAATGTTGAATATTTTTAATAACACGATGGCAGCTGTTGGTTGTTTGGGTTGGGGAGGTATGCAAAGTGAGAGAATTATGGGGTGAAAAGAGGGGTTGTAAAAGCCTTCCATAAAGTGAAAAGTGGCAAGGCAGCTGGAGTATATGATAATGCATATAAATATCTCAAGAAAGAAAGGAATATGTTGCTGATTGGTCAGGATTTTCAATGAGCATTGATTGCAGTGAGGTGCCTGAGGACTGGCAGAATGCATGCATAGTGCCACTGTATAAAAGCCAGGGGTGGGAACAAAGGTGAGTGCTGGAATTACAGCATGTATAAGTCTAATGAGCGATGCATAGAGCAACAAAATGCGGAAGAACATTGTAATTTCAGGAGTGGTAGAGGATAAAAGAATCAGGCGTTTGATTTGAAGAATGTGTGTGAGAAACTGAAAAAAAAAAAAAACAGGATATATATATGTGCAGCAATTAAAAGTAGTGAGGAGTTTTTATCAAGAGATTAAGGAATGGTGTGAGTAGGGTGAATGGCTTTAGGTGAAGGTGGGTCTATAGCAAGAGTGGATGATGTCATCATAGCTTTTAATCCGTTTATGGGTAAGGTGGTGGGGGAGATGAATACAAAGGTCTTGGAGAGAGGAGCAGGTATACAGTCTGTTCGGGTTGGGGGGGCTCATTTCTATTGAGTGGGTTGATATCACCATTACTGTGAAGGTTTGAAGATGGGCTAGACATCAACAAGCAGCTGCTGCCAGGTGGAGAAAGATAGCACTTCCCCGTTGGGTAGACAATGTTAGAAGATCCCATCCCCTTAGATTACTTAGATACCTTTCACTGCTTACTGGACATCACCTTAAAGAGGAAAGGTTTTTCAGACTTCAAGACCTAGACAGAGAGAAAATGTTTTTTAAATTTCAAGATCTACATAGTTAGTCTTAAAATAATACACTGCATTTACTATGAAATCTAGTGAGATATCAGTCAGTTACCTTAGTAGCATTCCTCAAAATGTAGCTCAGTTAGACAAGACTTCAACATCAGATGACTGTGCTCACAGAATATAAGACTTTGTGCTTCTTGAACATTATCCTGAAAGTCTAATGGTATGGGAATTGAGAATTCATGAATTTGATGCCAGTAAATGCATGAAAGTCAGATTTTTTGAATAAGGATAAATTTCTAACCTTGTTATTTCATGTTCTTCACTGATTATCCTCCCTTTACAGTCAGTGAAGTTATATGAAGTTACCCCGGCAAACTCAGTGCATATGTTGTGGCTGATCCCTCAGTACTTCATCATCACAGTCTCAGAGGTTATGTTCTCTATCACTGGCCTCGAGTTCTCCTTCACGCAGGTAAGCCTTAAGTTGTTTGAAGTAAGAAAAAGATGTCTTTCACAATGGGTTCAATAGCTCATCCACTTCTTTAATTTCTCTCTTATCAATCTGTATGAATTTTTCTTATTTCATTAGCCATGAATCATGGGGCATGTCTTAATTTTGTAGAAATATCACATTTTCTCAGGGGACACGATAACAAAACTCTCAGTTAAGGATATGCAGGTGCAAGCCCATTCCCAGATGAAGATAGTGGGGCTGTGCTTGCTGTATACTCAGTAGGGTGGATCGTTTTTACACCTTTTTTGATATTCACTTGGGGGTAGTGCAGAAAAGTTGTGGATCCATGAGGAAAAATTCCACAAAAAATATGGGTTCTCCAAGTCAGATTTTGGCAGAGCCATTCTACTTCGCAGGGTTGTTCTTATGTACCCATCTCTACTTTTTTAGCCATACACTTTAGTTGATGCATCTGTAATCAATTTCATATGGCATTCTACTGCCTGTGTGGGACATGGCATAGTGAAATAATCATTTTCAATGGGAATGCCACTCTTGATGATGTTCAAGATTGTCTCATCTTCGATATTCATTGTTAAATGAGGTTTTGTGATATCAATATTGTGCCAGTCAGTCATCTCATAATATTCCTTTGCATTGAAATCAATGACAGGAACTTTAAAAGGTTTGCCACTATTTTGTTCTAGAAGTGGCATTACTTCATTTTTAGGGCCTGTATTTACAGCAGTGCCATTGCACCCAATTGCTCTGATATATTAGATCAACTTCTGATGAAATAAGAAAACCTTGCATTTCTTTTGCAATATCACTACCATTACTGGAATTCGAAGTAACATGGGTGATGAATTTTGATCCTGGCTCTTGTAGAAGACAAACATGCTCTTCATTTATGTTCCTTTTTTAATTTGCTGCCTTTCTGCTCTATGACAATAGTTTTATCCTTGTACCCATCAAAGTACCGCACTGTTGACTTTCACTGCGTGCATTTTGCCTTTCATGGCAAATTTTGTTTCTGTCATTTAAATTGTTATTGTCACCTATATTCTGCAGTAGCTTCTGCTGCCTTGTGGTTACCTTCAGCCTTCAAATCAAGTTCTTGCCTCTCCTTCCCTATACTAGTCTTAGAGGACTGAATTGACTACCTTCCTGCTCTATCTTCTACCTTCCTCATAAGCCTGTTTTTTTCATGCATATTTAAATGATGTTCTCTTAGGAAATATGGGGTGTTTAAATATCCCACTGACTCATTGTACCATTAGTAGCTCATGGGTCTCTTCCATTGCCAGGAAAACATGGGAAAAAATTCTTGTCCTCTTATTACCCCTACAACCATCATTGTAAGTTCTTGTTTTTCCACCTAAAGGTCATTTATACATGGTAACCCTGTGAAAATCCTTGGAACACTTATGATATATATGAGTTGCTGAGCAAAATTAAAAAGAATAACATGAAATGTGAAGAAATGAATGACAAGAGTGATTTTAGCAGTATCATGGAAGGAAGGAGGCTTGCAAAAGGTGTCTCCACTGAAATCACACTCATTAGGGAAATTACTTAACAACTGACCCCAACTTTCTCTTTATGTAAACCAGGGGATGACTGAGGAATTTGGCAGGAGATAATAGGTAAATAACTAAAATATTTCCAAAAAATTATAGTGGATATATTCCCTGCACCACCTGGCCACTTGATGTATTTGCACTTTTGTAGTTTGAAAGGTGTGACAATTCTTCATGTATTCATTTTATTCACTACCAATATAGTGCCTCTCTATGAAAATAGAAATGTATTCATTATAGAGGAACTTCCCTTCTTTATCCTCCCAACACTTGTCAGCCAGTCTCTGTCACACTAGTTGGTGTGAAAAGAGTAATATCTACATTCAAGTTCTTTACCATTATCAGTGTGCTTGTGTATGAAATAATAGTAGTCAGAAAAGAAGACCAATAGAAAGAATTTAATTTCTATATCTTCCTGTATTATCAAAAGCTGTCAAATGCTAGGCACAACCCTTCCGGGCATTTACTTTTTAGTGGACCAGTCCAACACAAAAATAATAATTTCCTGTTGTAACTTCTGAATGATATAACGTCCATCTCTCATTTTTGCTGTGTTGGAATTTGCAGACCATAACTGCCATTCAACCCTTAATATGTCAGGCACGATCAAGAAATCCATCATAGTGTGCACAAAAAGTCAAAATCTTTTCCTCTGTGTAGTGATAGATTAGTAATCAAAAGTAACAGAAAATACAGTGAAAGTTATAGTACTACCCTTGTATTAACCAGCTCCAAAACACTGACAAGTTTTTATGTTCATTCACCCTTTTCTCCATCTTTCTTATACTACTTGCTCTTATTTATGTTTGTATCACGTGATGGAGTTCAAATCATGTTACTATGGCTTGATGGGACTGACAAGAGGGGTTTACTGGGAAGGGTCATGTGGCCTTGCCATACATTGAGCTCAACATAGAAGGCTACCCTTAGATAGAAAGAGAGATTACACTTGCAGGTGCTATATGTCATATACTATAGCTATAGGGCTATTCTTCAGGATTTTTTTTTTCAAATTTGATGCTCCATTTATTTATTTTCCATTAGTTTTCAGCAATCATCTTTCAGAAAAATTCTGCTGTATTACTACATTATTATTAGGGGTCTAAATTATTATCAAGGATTAAAGTTTAAGCCTCATCAGTACCCTCTGGGGGTTGTATGCTTCATCACAGCATGTTATCTAAATTTGAATTATATCTTTTCATATTTTTTTGGTTTAATTACCATTACTGCTGTTTAACCTACATCACTGATGTTTATACATCCACAGAATATACAAAAAACAAAGTGTCCATATATAACATCACTGACATTGAAAGGAATTTCTCAGCTTATATTGCACCCTTCATCCATAAAAAAAAAAAAGAGAAATTCTAGTGTAGCTGAAGAGGGTATCACAGCCTCATAAAGGTATTTGGCCTGTGATAGAGTATAGAACAGTTACAATACATATTAAATACCTCATGGACTATTCTTTTTTCTCTCTGAATCCCTATTTTCTTGTAAGCTTCATAAGTCTTAATTTTGGTAAAACTCATGATCATAAAAGCTATACAAGGGACATCTCCCTGGCCAGGACTGTCTTGTTTATCTATGACATTACTACCAAACATTCTTCCTTTGTATTTTCTAGGTTATATACAGTCT
The DNA here is from genome assembly GCF_036320965.1 of Panulirus ornatus. Taxonomy (NCBI): domain Eukaryota; kingdom Metazoa; phylum Arthropoda; class Malacostraca; order Decapoda; family Palinuridae; genus Panulirus; species Panulirus ornatus. The sequence goes on along the minus strand of NC_092227.1, from coordinate 72,679,072 downwards.
TCTTTAATTCTTATCTTGGCATTCAATGCAACACAAGTATATAAATTCTCTTGTGATAAAGAAATATCTTTCAATGCAACAAAAGGCTTTAAGAAAGAGGAGGAATGTTTCAACTTTGATAAATTCAAACATAAGGCTACAAAGATATGTTACATTAATATATGAGTTAAAAATATCAGTGACCCTAAAATGCTGTCCCTTTCTCAGTTAGAGGATATCAATTAATAGGTTACCCTTTTAATGACCATAATGACAAATTTAGAGTGACTGCAAAAGTGAATACATTTTTTAGGGCCACATGTAGAGGTTGGATAGGGTGTGATGAAAATAATATGTTTGTTTATATCAAGGTAATTCTACTTTGTATATCATCTACCTCCTGATCCTAAAGTCTGCTGATAATCTGATATTTGCCCTACAGGCCCCAAGTAGCATGAAGTCTGTTCTGCAAGCTGCATGGCTACTTACTGTGTCCTTTGGTAACTTGATAGTTGTCATCATTGCAGAGGCAAAGTTCTTTAAAAGACAAGTGAGTTGAAATGGTGTACAGTAATTAGATATCAAGGAATGATATTCCTATAATTACTTCTCTTTGTTTCTAACAAGGGCTTCTTAGGTGTCTAATCTTTTCATCTTAACACTTTTATCTTAAAAGCACTTATATTTTTCAATACTTACTACACATAGTTTCTCAAAGTTTTTTAATACTCACTACATATTGTTCCTTTATCCCTGGGGATAGGGGGAGAAAGAATACTTCCCACGTATTCCCTGCGTGTTGTAGAAGGCAACTAAAAGGGAAGGGAGCAGTGGGCTGGAAATCCTTCCCTCTCGTTTTTTTTTTTTTTTTTTTTTTTTAATTTTCCAAGGAAGGCACAGAGAAGGGGGCTGGGTGAGGATGTTTCCTCAGAGGCCCAGTCCTCTGTTCTTAACGCTACCTCGCTGACGCGGGAAATGGCAAATAGTATGAAAGAAAGAAGACATTGTTCCTTAGTAATTAAATTATGGCAGATGCTCACTGCTTTGTTGTACATGAAGTATTCTGTATTCCTTTTTTTTTTAAGTGACTTGCATGGCATGCAGGCAAAAGGTAAAACATGCCCCAATCAAAGACCATTCCAATTGAAAAAATTACGAAAAGTAAAGTAGAATCTAATTCGGGATTTACAGGTGCTTACACCTTGCTCTCAAAAGTAGAAAGATTGTAGGAAGGAGAGATGAAAGATAGAAGAGAATTCCAGTTTAGCTATTCCAGAGAAGTGGTTGCCATAATTGTCAGTTCTCATATAGCTGGTTTCCAAAGAAAAACTGTGGGAAGGAGTAGGTATTCATATGCCTTGGATCCATGCCTGGGGATGGGAACACCTGCAGAGACCTAACAAGAACGGTGACCAAATCATTGAAGGAGAGAAAGCAGCAACCTTTCAGTATACAAATGGGATGATTGAGGGGAGGTGATGCCAAGAGAATCAATTAAATGAAAAGCTTTTGATTCCACTCTGGTTAGCAGAGATGTGGAGGAAAAATTACCTGATATGTGATCAGTATTCTATACTAAGATGAGTAAAACCCCTGTAGATATGGAACAGCTGCTCCAAAGAAAAACATTTTTGGCACATATAAGACCAATAATTTTTGTGGAGAAGACTTTTTGATGTTATGTGGGGTTTCCAAGATAGAGTTTAACATATGGACTTCATCCACTCATGGTTACATTGCAAGTGAAGTCACATTCTGGCAAATCTGTATCATTGGGAATACCCGTGATCTCATTCTCGTAGAGTATTGTCTATCTATCAATACCTCTGATGCCCATTACCTCCAGGAACTCCTATCATGGGGATGGCTGCAGCAAAAGAGTCTACAGTTATGTCTCTCCTTACAAGCTTCCTTCACATACACCAACCCATGCATTCCTCCCCATTTCTCTCTTTCCAGTATTCCTCAATCCTATTTCCCATGTCGTAGATGGTATTGTCATTCGTAAGAAATTCTTGCATGGCATGCAGGCAAAAGGTAAAACATGCCCCAATCAAAGACCATTCCAATGGAATGTAAGGCATGTGTACATGTATGAAGAGAGGAAAGTGATTGGTTCTCAGTGAATGTATGTTTGCGGCAGGGGTGTGTGATGTCTCCATGGTTGTTTAAATTGTTTATGGATGGGGTTGTTAGGGAGGTGAATGCAAGAGTTTTGGAAAGAGGGGCAAGTACGCATTCTGTTGGGGATGAGAGAGCTTGGGAAGTGAGTCAGTTGTTGTTCGCTGATGATACAGCGCTGGTGGCTGATTCATGTGAGAAACTGCAGAAGCTGGTAACTGAGTTTGGTAAAGTGTGTGAAAGAAGAAAGTTAAGAGTAAATGTGAATAAGAGCAATGTTATTAGGTACAATAGGATTGAGGGTCAAGTCAATTGGGAGGTAAGTTTGAATGGAGAAAAACTGGAGAAAGTAGTGTTTTAGATATCTGGGAGTGGATCTGGCAGCGGATGGAACCATGGAAGCGGAAGTGAATCATAGGGTGGGGGAGGGGGCGAAAATCCTGGGAGCTTTGAAGAATGTGTGGAAGTCGAGAACATTATCTCTGAAAGCAAAAATGGGTATGTTTGAAGGAATAGTGGTTCCAACAATGTTGTATGGTTGCGAGGCGTGGGCTATGGATAGAGTTGTGCGCAGGAGGGTGGATGTGGTGGAAATGAGATGTTTGAGGACAATATGTGGTGTGATGTGGTTTGATCGAGTAAGTAATGTAAGGGTAAGAGAGATGTATGGAAATAAAAAGAGCGTGGTTGAGAGAGCAGAAGAGGGTGTTTTGAAATGGTTTGGGCACATGGAGAGAATGAGTGAGGAAAGATTGACCAAGAGGATATATGTGTCAGAGGTGGAGGGAACGAGGAGAAGTGGGAGACCAAAATGGAGGTGGAAAGATGGAGTGAAAAAGATTTTGAGTGATCGGGGCCTGAACATGCAGGAGGGTGAAAGGCGGGCTAGGAATAGAGTGAATTGGATTGATGTTGTATACCGGGGTCGACATGCTGTCAGTGGATTGAATCAGGGCATGTGAAGCGTCTGGGGTATACCATGGAAAGTTCTGTGGGGCCTGGATGTGGAAAGGGAGCCGTGGTTTTGGGCATTATTACATGACAGCTAGAGACTGAGTGTGAACGAATGGGGCCTTTGTTTTCTTTTCCTAGCACTACCTCGCACACATGAGGGGGGAGGGGGATGTTATTCCATGTGTGACGAGGTGGCGATGGGAATAAATAAAGGCAGACAGTATGAATTATGTACATGTGTATATATGTATATGTCTGTGTGTGTATATATATATGTACATTGAGATGTATAGGTATGTATATTTGCGTGTGTGGACGTGTATGTTTATACACGTGTATGGGGGTGGGTTGGGCCATTTCTTTCATCTGTTTCCTTGCGCTACCTCGCAAATGCGAAAGACAGCGACAAAGCAAAATAATTAAATAAAAAATAAGAAATTCTTATTCTCATTGTGTATTGAAGTGCTTTGTGTATAACTGGTTCTTGTATTGTAAATATGTCACAACACTTACAGAGTATTTGAAATGCTCTTGTGATCCACAAATAGATGCTATGATAATCTGTAGATAACCGGTATGGTCAGGATAAATACTTTGTATAAGTATGTATACATACCATAGCTGTCTTGAGGCTATCATAACAATTATTTGTAACCACTAAGTGGATCACAAGACCATTTCAAACAGTAAATTGTATTACTTTATTTCTTCTAAAGAATTTGTTTTGTGTATACTTAAGCTGTTTATATTAGTTTGGAGAAAAACCTGTTCATTTGCTTCCTCACAGCCCCAGCATTTACTGTCAATCATTAATCACTGTTTTGAATGTTAATTTTTAATCACCCATGCTATAAATTATTAGAAATGAAGCATCCTAAAAAGAAATTCTCTTTACAGGCATTGGAGTTCTTCTTATTTGCTGTCCTCATGTTTGTTGACATGATTGTGTTTGCTGTACTTGCAGCGAGTTATAAATATGTTGATGAGATAGCAGAGGACAATCGTCTTAGAGGAGTTGATTCTGAAAAACAAGGAAAGGTGAACGAGGGTTACTCAGATGAGACAAAATTCTGATGAAAAAGAACTATGTATTAAAGCATGTAATTGTTGGAAATATGCAAAATTAGTGTATGGTTTTGTAAGCCAGCTTCATGATGTTAATAGTTTGTTTAAAATGCTATATTATTGTTGATTTGTGGTGTAAACTGTTTCATAAAATGAATTATGTTATATGTCACGTAAGAAAGTTTTGTTTGTATGACTGAAATTGAGAGTTCAAATAATAATTGAAACATTATTTGAGTTCCCAGTGTTTTCATTTTACAATAACAAACATTGTTCGAGTTCCAAGTGTTTTCATTTTACACGAAGAAAACACTGATGTTTGTTTCCTACATTTCACTGGGTTTTCCTTTATGAAATTCAAAGACTTTACATCACATTTGGCTTATTTTGCTTTTATCTCTGATTCCTTTATTACAGTTTGCTGTCTTTACAAACATACCTAATTTTTTGCCCTTGTATTTTATATACTTGCTAAACCACCCATCATTCCTTTTACATATTTTCATTATATAATGTGAATGAATGGCAACTATGTCTCTTATGTGATAGCCAAACTAACTTGGAGACTTCTTAAGGAGTAAATGTTTTGGACATTTTCATTAGGTTTTCAGCGCAAGAAACAGAATGTGAAATATTTCAGGAAGATTCTTCATGTATCCTCCTCCTTTGTTAGAAGAAGGCATGATATGAACTTTGTTATCACGTCTTCAACACTTGGAGATAGTCAGCTAGTCAGCAGGTGAAATGGTTAAGGACGATTCATGTATCATTCTCCTTTGTTAGGAGAAGACATGATATAAAGAATCATTATGTCTTCAGCACTTGATGATAATCAGTTGGTGAAGTGTTTAAGATTCATGTAACATCCTGCTTAATCAGAAGGCATGATTTTGTAACACATTGAAAATAATTTCTTCCTAGTAAACTGCAGGATGTTAAGTAGAATAATCCTAGTCATTTGTTCACTATCATATATAGAGATACCACAATAATTTTGAGTGCTTGGTGCCTGAACATACAGGTGAAAGGCATGCACAGAATATGGTGCAATAGAACAATGTGGTAACAGGGAGAGATGTAATGTCAGTGGACTGAACCAAGACATACGAAGCTCCCAGAGGGAAACCACATAAAGGTCTGTGGGGCCTCGTTGTGGATAGGGACCTATGATTTCTATGAATTACACATAAAAGCTAGAAAATGGATGTAAGCAAATTATGCCCTTTTTTATCTGTTCCTGACGATACCTCAATAGCAATAGGTAATGGTGAACAAGCATGGACGAAAGCAGGTAAAGAGAAATCTTAGTTTTTCATTTAATTTTCACATACCTACATTTCAGCTCTTATGATTTTCCATCATATTTTTTCATGTTTAGTTTTCTTTTTATCACCTCCAAAGGAGGACAGTTCACAAAATACAGCCTTTCTTGCTACTAGCAGCCAGCAGGCAGACTCTCTTGATCACACAGAACACCAGTTGGACTCCCCCCATGAACTCCCTGCATGTTGGCATGATTACATCAAGTGAATTCCCTGGTCAGAAGGACCACCCCATGAACTCCCTGAATGTTGGCATAGTTATATCCAGTGAATTCCTTGGTCAGGAGGACCACCAAGCAAATGCAGAAGACACTCATCCTGGTCTAACTTTAGCCGAGACAATGGAACTGGCAGAGATGATGGACCTGCCACTCTAAAAAGTGCTTTACGAGAAAGCTTCAGATTCTAAACATGGACTTCGAAATTCTGTAAACGTGTTGCAGCAGCAGAAGGGTGGTAACTAGCTGTCATGAATGAGAAATATTTTAGGATGGAAGTAAATAGTGTGAGTAAAGCAAGAGAAAAAAAATGGAAGTGATAGTGAAGGGTGCAGATCAGGAAGTGGTAACAAGCAAAGAGGTGAAAAAGAGATAAAGTGAACATTTTGAAAGACTGTATAATATGTTTGATGTCGGACAGTAGATGTGATGTGCTTAGGGTGAAGATGCATATGGAGTATGAAAGTCCTGCAAATTGGTTTAATGAAAAGAAAGGAGATAATGGAAGGCTAACATAAGGTGAAGCAAGCAGGAGGGGATGAAGTTGCAGTTTATTTTCTTGCGATATGAGTCGAAGGTGTTACTGACTGGTTAGTCTGGCTGTTCATTGTTTGTATGGCCCAAGACAAGGTTAACAAAAGTGAATATTTAATTTATGGTGGTATAAGTTCAATGAGAATAGAAGAATGTATAAGAGAATGGTGACTGAATGGGTGGTGGTATGCAGAAAACATCTAATTGGGAAAGAGCAATATATCATCAGAGTTAGAGGATATGTATTCTGGGTCTTTGATTTGAAGAATTTGTGACAAAAATACTCAGAAAAGGGGTATAGTTGTATGTCATATTAATGGATCTGAAGAAAGCATATGATAGAGCTGAAAGAAGGACCTTGTGAAAGGCCAAGGATAATGCAACTGCATAATTCTATTTCACTTGACAATTTTTTTTGTTTTAATTGTGTTTTCACTATGTTAACTTTAGAATACAGTGCTATACACTACAAAGATTTACTGTAGACATACAGTGCTATACTCTATAAAAATGTACTACTTTCTCTGGTTTGAAAATTATGCCTTTAAATATTTCAGTTGGATCCATTTTTCAAAAGAATTTAATGAATTCCAACAAAAACTTACAAAAATGTAATCTTAAATATATTTTTTAAACTGCATATAATCATTAGCTCAGTGAAATACAATCCCTTATACATTCAGTTAAAGGTATCCCACATTCATTTGTATCCGAGAGGCCTTCTCATTCAACATGGTTCTCAAGCAGAATCTTTTCCAGCACTGATCAACATACTTTCTTGTGCATGAAAAGAAGCCATGAATAGCCATGATAGCAATGAATAGCACAGTTGTAAAAGTATTCTGATTTTTCATCTGTCTGTGTACAAAAGCTTTTAATCTATTTGTACTAAACAGAGCATGGCTTTTATTGTTTTGAAAGAGTAAGATGCCCAGAATTCAGCAGATACTCATGAGGGATGATATTATCATATATCATACTGTATTGTTGTAAAGAAATTTTACCATTTTGGTGTGCTATTGACTTTTCCTGCCTTCTGCCAGTGCACAACAAAATAGCATTTTATCTTTGAGAAAAGGTGTACATAAAATTTATAATTTTTTCTCTAAAGAATCGAGTTCATCTTTTCTAGTTTTGTTAAAATACTTTATATGCTGAATAGGCTAATCCTATGTAAAAGAGTAAATAAACATATATTTTGTAACTTTTTATACAATCATGAGCAAAATAATTATCAAAATATTTAGTTTTCATCTAATTTAACAGTTAAGCATTGGTACGTTTGAAAAAATATAATATTTAGCACACTGGCTAATCCTACGTAAAGGCAGCATGGGTGCTATGGTCAGTGGTGGGTACTACAAACTTAGCAAGTCCCTAAAAGAACAAAGCCACCCATCATCATAGGTAGCATGCAACTGAGGCCTCTAGGAGGCTCTAGTGACTCATCCTTGGGGGGGGGGTGCCCTTTGGTCTCCAAACATAGCCTAAAATACACACAGAATTCAACTCGTGGCTGGAAATTATATGTAGACTGGCTTTCATAGCACCCTGCTACATTGCAGTAGACTGACATCCATAATACTAATAGAATTAAAATAATTATTATCTTAAAAAACACAAACATCACAACACTTTATGACCTGTTGTCCCAATCAGTAGGCATGACCAGTTTCTTGAGAGCTGTAAGAGCCTCATAAGGATAAATGGGACTTCTTGAATAGGTAGTAACTACGTATAACTTTTCCTTTCATATCTGATCACTGTTTTCCACATAAGCAAGACAGCACCAGGAAAAGAACAAGAAAGGTTGCATTCACCCACATCCACTCCCTAACTGTCATGTGTAAAGCACAGAAACCACAGCTCCCTATTCACAACCAGACACATTTCTAAGATTTACCCTGACCACTTCACATGCCCTAGTTCAGTCCAATGAGAGCATGTCAATCCCTGTATACCATATTGTTCCAATGCACTCTATCTAATGTGCACCTTTCACCATCCTGCATGTTCAAGCCCCAATCACTCAAAATCTTTTTCACTTCATCCTTCCAATGCCAGTTTGGTCTCCTTCTTCTTGTTACTTCCACTTCTGACACATATATCCTCTGTTAACCTCTCCTCACTCATTCTTTCCAGATGTCCAAACCATTTTAGCACTATCTTATCCTCTCTATTAATCTCTCCTCACTCATTCTTTCCGTATCTACAGCTCTCTTAACAATACCTTTTTATTAACCACACCACTCTCTTACCCTTTTATTACTTACTTTATCAGTCCACATCACAACACAAACTGTTCTAAAACATTTCCCTTCCAAGACATCTACCTTCCTTTCCATGCTTCATATCCATAACACTGTTGGGACTACTATGCTTTCAAAACACTGTTGGGACTACTGTGCCTTCAAACATACCCGTTTATACCCCACCAGATAATGGCCTACCTTTTTCCACACATTCTTCAGTGCTCTCAGAACTTCCATCCCCTCTCCCACCCTGTGACTCACTTCCATGGTTCCTTTCCCTGCCAAGTCCACTCCAAGGTATCTATAACACTCCATGTTCCTTCAAACGCACATCCCAACTAACCTGTCCCTCAACCCTTCCACCTTTTGCATACTCTTCAGAACTGTCACCAGCTTCTACTTACTACTTCTATCTATTGTTCCTACCACTTTGCCAAAAGACAGAGCTAGCTCATAGCACTCATTGCTGGAAAATCTACAGTTATGAAGAATAAGCTGTGTGATTTGAGTGTCTTCCAAGTGTTTTGCATGACAAGAAGTGATTGTATGCTTGTGGACGGAACACCAGTAGTCCACATGTGGGTGAGGCAGAAAGAAAAGACAGCTACTTAGGTCAAAGGAATACAGCACTGAAGTGTTGGCACACTAAGCAATTGTCACTAAGCCTCCTGACAGTCAGACTGGTAGTAATGACAGTATTCCCCCTGGTCACTGGCCGCCTATCAACTATTATATATACAAGATGTTTCTATTATCAAACTGTATACATGATACAATATTCTTTATGGCTAGAAATTCAATTCAATTCAAGGTCAGAAAGTATAAATAATAAAACAAAAATAATGAAATATAACAGTAACAAAAAAAAAAAATATAAAGAATCATCTATTTCATTAAGAAGCTTTATCACAGAGGAGTTACAGCATCTTTAGATGGTTAAACAGAACAATGCTATTCAGTACAAATGATTTCCTGAATCTATTGGTGCACTGTATAGACAGAGACAGTCTCTTTCTGACCTTAGAAACACAGTATTGGTGGAGGATGGGTTGCATCTTGCATGATCTCCACCTGCTTCACTGCATATTCGTGATACAGCATATCTAATGGTGTTTGCACCCAATTTCCGAGCTTTCTTAACAATTTTCTCAAGTTTATCATATTTCTACTGTTTAGCTTGCCATACCATGCGGTAACTGAAAAACAAAATTGATTCTATAGTGGACCTATAAAAAAAGTTAAGTATTCTGCTATCTATATTTATCTATTTATTCATTTTGCTTTGTCGCTGTCTCCCGCGTTAGCGAGGTAGCGCAAGGAAACAGACGAAAGAATGGCCCAACCCACCCACATACACATGTATATACATACATTTCCACCCATGCACAATATACATACCTACACATCTCAATGTACACATATATATACACACACAGACATATACATATACACACATGTACATAATTCATACTGTCTGCCTTTATTTGTTCCCATCGCCACCCCGCCACACATGGAATAACAACCCCCTCCCCCCTCATGTGTGCGAGGTAGCGCTAGGAAAAACACCAAAGGCCCCATTCGTTCACACTCAGTCTCTAGCTGTCATGTAATAATGCACCGAAAACCGCAGCTCCCTTTCCACATCCAGGCCCCACACACTTTGCATGGTTTACCCCAGACGCTTCACATGCCCTGGTTCAATCCATTGACAGCACGTCGACCCCGGTATACCACATCGTTCCAATTCACTCTATTCCATGCACGCCTTTCACCCTCCTGCATGTTCAGGCCCCGATCACTCAAAATCTTTTTCACTCCATCTTTCCACCTCCAATTTGGTCTCCCACTTCTCCTCGTTCCCTCCACCTCTGACACATATATCCTCTTGGTCAATCTTTCCCCACTCATTCTCTCCATGTGACCAAACCATTTCAAAACACCCTCTTCTGCTCTCTCAACCACACTTTTTATTTCCACGCATCTCTCTTACCCTTACATTACTTACTCGATCAAACCACCTCACACCACATATTGTCCTCAAACATCTCATTTCCAGCACATCCACCCTCCTACGTACAACTCTATCCATAGCCCCCGCCTTGCAACCATACAACATTGTTGGAACCACTATTCCTTCAAACTTACCCATTTTTGCTTTCCGAGATAATGTTCTCGACTTCCAAACATTCTTCAAGGCTCCCAGAATTTTCGCCCCCTCCCCCACCCTATGATTCACTTCCGCTTCCATGGTTCCATCCGCTGCCAGATCCACTCCCAGATATCTAAAACACCACTTCCTCCAGCTTTTCTCCATTCAAATTTACCTCCCAATTTACTTGACCCTCAACCCTACTGTACCTAATAACCTCGCTCTTATTCACATTTACTCTTAACTTTCTTCTTTCACACACTTTACCAAACTCAGTCACCAGCTTCTGCAGTTTCTTACATGAATCAGCCACCAGCGCTGTATCATCAGCAAACAACAACTGACTCACTTCCCAAGCTCTCTCATCCACAACAGACTGCATACTTGCCCCTCTTTCCAAAACTCTTGCATTCACCTCCCTAACAACCCCATCCATAAACAAATTAAACAACCATGGAGACATCACACACCCCTGCCGCAAACCTACATTCACTGAGAACCAATCACTTTCCTCTCTTCCTACACGAACACATGCCTTACATCCTCGATAAAAACTTTTCACTGCTTCTAACAACTTGCCTCCCACACCATATATTCTTAATACCTTCCACAGAGCATCTCTATCAACTCTACCATAAGCCTTCTCCAGATCCATAAATGCTACATACAAATCCATTTGTTTTTCTAAGTATTTCTCGCATACATTCTTCAAAGCAAACACCTGATCCACACATCCTCTACCACTTCTGAAACCACACTGCTCTTCCCTAATCTGACGCTCTGTACATGCCTTCACCCTCTCAATCAATACCCTCCCATATAATTTACCAGGAATACTCAACAAACTTATACCTCTGTAATTTGAGCACTCACTCTTATCCCCTTTGCCTTTGTACAGTGGCACTAAGCAAGCATTCCGCCCATCCTCAGGCACCTCACCATGAATCATACATACATTAAATAACCTTACCAACTAGTCAACAATACAGTCACCCCCTTTTTTAATAAATTCCACTGCAATGCCATCCAAACCTGCTGCTTTGCCGGCTTTCATCTTCCGTAAAGCTTTTACTACCTCTTCTCTATTTACCAAATCATTTTCCCTAGCCCTCTCACTTTGCACACCACCTCGACCAAGACACCCCACATCTGCCGCTCTATCATCAAACACATTCAACAAACCTTCAAAATACTCACTCCATCTCCTTTAATCACCACTACTTGTTATCACCTCCCCATTTGCCCCCTTCATTGAAGTTCCCATTTGCTCCCTTGTCTTATGTACTTTATTTACCTCCTTCCAAAACATCTTTTTATTCTCCCTGAAATTTAATGATACTCTGTCACCCCAACTCTCATTTGCCCTCTTTTTCACCTCTTGCACCTTTCTCTTAACCTCCTGCCTCTTTCTTTTATACCTCTCCCACTCATTTGCATTTTTTCCCTGCAAAAATCGTTCAAATGCCTCTCTCTTCTCTTTCATTAATAATCTTACTTCTTCATTCCACCACTCATTACCTTTTCTAATCAACCCACCTCCCACGCTTCTCATGCCACAAGCATCTTTTGCGCAAGCCATCACTGCTTCCCTAAATACATCCCATTCCTCCCCCCACTCCCCTTACCTCCTTTGTTCTCACCTTTTTCCATTCTGTACTCAGTCTCTCCTGATACCTCCTCATACAAGTCTCCTTCCCAAGCTCACTTACTCTCACTACTCTCTTCACCCCAACATTCTCTCTTCTTTTCTGAAAACCCCCACAAATCTTCACCTTTGCTTCCACAAGATAATGATCAGACATCCCTCCAGTTGCACCTCTCAGCACATTAACATCCAAAAGTCTCTCTTTCGTGCATCTATCAATTAACACGTAATCCAATAACGCTCTCTGGCCATCTCTCCTACTTACATACGTATACTTATGTATATCTCGCTTTTTAAACCAGGTATTCCCAATCATCAGTCCTTTTTCAGCACATAAATCTACAAGCTCTTCACCATTTCCATTTACAACACTGAACACCCCATGTATACCAATTATTCCCTCAACTGCCACATTACTCACCTCTGCTGTCTATATGTAGTCCATTTAAGATATGCACAAAGGACAATCTTTGATACATTTCTTATCCACCATATCAGTATTTGCACCACCTGCAGCCGGGGTGTGATGTCTCCATGGTTGCTTAATAAGTTTATGGATGGGGTGTTTAGGGAGGTAAATGCAAGAATTTTGGAGAAAGGGTCGAGTATGCAGTAGGTTGAGTATAAGGAGGCCTGGGAAGTGTGCCAGTTGTTGTTCACCGATGATACAGCTCTAGTGGCTGATTCGAGAGAGAAACTGCAAAAGTTGGTGACTGAGTTTGGAAAAGCAAGTGCATATTCACTCTTGCTTGCCTTCATCCATTCGCAGCACCACCCCATCACACAGGAAACAGCATCGCCACCCGGTGTCGGCGAGGTAGCACCAGGAAAACAGACAAAAAAAGGCCACATTCATTCACACTCAGTCTCTATCTGTCATGTGTAATGCCCCAAAACCACAACTCTCTATCCACATTCAGGCACCATAGACCTTTCCATGGTTTCCCCCAGACATTTCACATGCTCTGCTTCAATCCACTGACAGCACATCGACCCAGTATACAACATCGTTCCAATTCAGTTGGATTTGTAGGTGGCATTTATGGATCTGGAGAAGGCATATGACAGAGTGGATAGAGATGCTTTGTGGAAGGTCTTAAGGGTATATGGTGTGGAAAGTAAACTGATAGAAGCAGTGAGAAGTTTTTATCAAGGGTGTGAAGCATTTGTACGAGTAGGGAGGGAAGTGAGTGATTGGTTCCCAGTGAAGGTTGGTCTGTGACAGGGGTGTTTGATGTCCCCATGGCTGTTTAATTTGTTTATGGATGGGGTGGTTTGGTAGGTAAATACAAGAGTTTTGGAAAGAGGGGTAAGCAAGCAGTCTGATAGGGATGAGAGGGCCTGGGAAGTGAATCAGTTGTTGTATGCCGATGATATAGCATTGGTGGCTGATTTGACTTAGAAACTGTGGAAGTTGGTGACCAAGTTTGGAAAAGTATGTGAAAAGAGAAAGTTGAGAGTAAATTTGAATAAGAGCATGGTTATTAGGGTCAGTAGGGTTAAGGGACACGTTAGTTGGGATGTGAGTTTGAATGGAGAAAAATTGGAGGTAGTGAAGTATTTTGGATACCTGGTAGTAGACTTAGAAGCAAATGGAGCTGTGGAAGTGAGTCATAGGGTTGGTGAGGGAGCAAAGGTTCTGGGAGTGATGAAGAATGTGTGCAAAAAGGAGTATGTCTGAAGAAATGATAGTTCCAAAAATGTTAATTGTTTACCAGGCATGGGCTATAGATAGGGTTGTACGGAGAAGGGTGCATATGTTGGAAATGAAATGCCTGAGGACAATATGTGGTGTGAGATGGTCTGATTGAGTAAGTAACGAAAGGGTAAGAGATATGTGTGGTAGTACAAATGTTATGGTTGAGAGAGCAGAAGAGGGTGTGTTGAAGTGGTTTGGACACATGAAGAGAATGACTGAGGAAAGGTTGACAAAGAGGATATATGTGTCAGAGGTGGAGGGAAAAAGGGGAAGTGGGACACCAAATTGGAGGTGGAAGGATATCTGGGAGTGGACTTAGCAGCGGATGGAACCATGGAAGCAAAGTGAGTCACAGGGAGGGTGAGGGGGCGAAGGTTCTGGGAGCATTGAAGAATGTGTGGAAGGCGAGAACGTTATCTCGGAGCAAAATGGGTATGTTTGAAGGAATGGTGGTTCCAGCAATGTCATACGGTCATGAGGCATGGACTATAGTTAGGATTGTGCAGAGGAGGGTGGATGTGTTGGAGACGAGATGTTAGAGGACAATATGTGGTGTGAGGTGGTTTGATCGAGTAAGTAATGAAAGGGTAAGAGAGATGTGTGGTAGTAAAAAGAGTGTGGTTGAGTGAGCAGAAGAGGGTGTGTTGAAATAGTTTGGATACATGGAGAGAATGATTGAGGAAAGATTGACATGTCAGAGGTGGAGGGAACAAGAAGTGGGAGACCAAATTAGAGGTGGAAGGAAGAGGTGAAAAAAGATTTTGAGTGATTGGGGCCTGAACATACAGCAGGGTGAAAGGCATGCAAGGAATAGAGTGAATTGGAACGATGTGGTATACCTGGGTTGACATGCTGTCAATGGATTGAACCAGAGTATGGGAAGCTGTTATGTGTAATGCACTAAAACTACAGCTCTCAATCCACATCTGAGCCCCACAGACATTTCCATGGTATACTACGGATGTTTTACATGCCTTGATTTAGTTTCTGATGGCACCATGACCCCAATATACCACAATGTTCCAATTCCCCCTATTCTGTGCATGTCTCTCACCCTCCTGCATGTTCAGGCCCAATTCACTTAAAATCATTTTCCCCCCATCCTTCCACCTCTAATTTGGTCTTCCAGTTCTCATTATTCCCTCCACTGCTGACACATGTATCCTCTGTCAATCTTTCCTCACTCAATTTCTCCATACATTCAAACCACTTCAACATACCCTCTTCTTCTCTATCAACCACACTCTTTTTATTACCACATATATCTCTTACCCTTTCATTACTTTCTCAATCAAACCACCTCACACTACATATTGTCCTTAAACATTTCATTGCCAGCACATCCACCCTCCCTTGCAAAATCCTATTTATAGCCCATGCCTCGCAACCATATAATATTGTTGGCACTACTATTCCTTTAAACATACCAATTTTTGCTCTCCCAGATAACATTCTCTTTTTCCATACATTTTTCATTGCTCCCAGAACCTTTACCCCCTCCACCACACTATGACTCACTTCCACGTTTATGGTTCCATTCACTGCCAAGTTCACTCATAGATATGTAAAACATTTCACTTCTTCCAATTTTTCTCCATTCAAACTTGCATCCCAACTAAATTGTCCCTCAACCCTGCTGAACCTAAATAACCTTGCTTTTATTCACATTTACTCTCTAACTTTCTCCATTCACACACTCCTCCAAGCTCAGTCACCAACTTCTGCAGTTTCAGCCTCCAGTGCTGTCTCACCACCTTACAACATCTGAGTAACTTCCCATGCCCTCTCATCCCCAACAGACTGCGTATTCACCACTCTCTCCAAAACTCTTGCATTTACCTCCCTCACCACCCCAACCATAATCAAATGAAACAACCATGATGACATCACACATTCTTACCACAGACTGACCTTCAATGGAAACCAATCACTCTCCTACCCTCCTACTAATACACACACCTTACACCCTTGATAAAAACCTCGCACTTTCTCTATCAACCCTATCATATGCCTTCTCCAAATCCAAAAATGCTACATACAAATCCATCTGCTTTTCTAAGTATTTCTTACATTTGTTCTTCAAGCAAACACCTGGTCCACACATCTCTACCACTTCTGAAACCACACTGTTCCTCCCCAATCTGATGTTGTGTACATGCCTTCACCCTCTCAATCAATACTCTCCCATTTTATTTCCCAGGAATACTCAACAAACATATGCCTCTGTAGTTTGAACACTCATCTTTATCCCCTTTGCCTTTATACAAATGCACTATCCACACATTCTTCCAATCCTCAGGCACTTCATTATGTTCCATACATACACCAAATATCCTTAACAACCAATCAACAACACGGTTGCCCCCTTTCTTAATAAATTCAGCTGTAATACCATCAACTCCTACTGCCTTTTTGGATTTCATCTTCCACAAAGCTTTCACTACCTCTTCTCTTTTCACCAAACCACTCTCCTTAATTCTCCCACTTCACATACCCTACATCTTCCACTCTATCATCAAACTTAATAACAATCCTTCAAAGTACTTGCTCCATCACTACTTGTCATCACTTACCATTTTGCCCCCTTCAATGATGTCCCTACTTGATCTCTTGTCTTTTGCATCCTATTTAAATACTTCAAAAACACCTTTATAATCTCCCTAAAGTTTAATGATACTCTCTACCCCAAGTCTCATTAGCCCACCTTTTCAACCCCTGCATCCTCCTCTTGACCTGCCACTTTCTTTTATACATCTCTCAATCATTTGCACTCCTTCCTTACAAGTACCACTCAAATGCCTCTCTTTTTTCTTTCACAAAGAACTTTACTTCTTCATCCCACCACTCACTAACCTTTCTAATCTGCCGACCTCCCACCTTTCACATGCCACATGCATCTCTTGCACATGCCATCACTGCTTCCCTAAACACATCCCATTCCTTACCCCACTCTTCTTTAAAATGCAAAACAGCTGCACATCATAATAAATAATGCACTCAAGACAATCACTGGCTATCTGGCAATAACAAATACTCAACCCCTTTACAACAAAACAAAAATCCTCCCTAATATAGTCCCACCTTAAAATGCTCAGCCCTCAAATTAATGTAATGGCATTAGATCCTTCCTACCCACACCACTCTCTAACCCAAGTAGGCTTAAAAAGCTTACCTATCCCTGAAATTACAACACTGTTAAAACACAAACACACTGACATACCCTGACGAGTACTAAATAACCCATCTCTTTATTCAGTCTCAAACTCCAACCCACTAGACACCCATCAGACACTACAATATAAAAAAAAAAAAAACACGAGTCACTCTCCCACTTACACTATGAACATCACATCACATCACTACAACATAACCAACACCATCTTAACATCCCAAAACCCCTCATGCCAATGATATGAACTAAAGAAGACTCTGGGCACTTACTCCTCAAATTGCCTTTACTTTCTGTTAGTGAGGTAGTTTAAGAATAGAGTATTGAGCCTTTGAGGAAACATCCTCATTTGGCCCCTTCTGAGCCAGGTACCCATTTCATAGACCAAGCCCTGCAAGGGGGGAGATGAACAGCTGGGTTGACTGTGGACCAACTGTCACAACCAGGATTCAAACCTATGCCCTCAATCCTGGATGGCCTGTGAATGTGTACAGTCAGGAATGTTAACTGCTACATCACAGCTGGAACCTCATAAGGATAGAGTGCGAGCGGAAGTGGCCTTCTTTTGTCTGCTTCCTGGCACTACCTTGATGACCCAGGGGGTGGCGATGCTATTTCCTGTGGGGCAGGGGTGGCACAAAAGTGGATGAAGGCGAGCAAGTATTAATATTTCCATGTGTACATATGTATGTGTATGTATGTGTATATGTATGAATATATACATGTATGTATATATGTGTGTATAAGAGTGGATGCGTCTTTCTTGGTCTGTTTCCTGGCGCTACCATGCTGACACTTTGTCTCAGACAAAATCTGTAAACATTTCCCTTTCCAGGCCACATAATAAAATTTTATGGAACACATGATGACAGACCTGAACACCACCATCAGGTATCACTTGTTTATCAATGACATTTTGGCTACATCTCTTCCTTGTATATCAAATGACAGTTCTTTTGTCTTCTATCTCATTCTTGTATCTCCCCTACTATTGTGATCATTACACGAAAGTGCACTTGGGACCTTATTGTGTTTCATTTTCTTCATGGTCATCAGCAAATACTAGGCCATGTGCACCACTGTAACCTATTGCAATATATTTTTTTTTTCTTTTTTTTTTTTTGCTTTGTCGCTGTCTCCCGCGTTTGCGAGGTAGCGCAAGGAAACAGACGAAAGAAATGGCCCAACCCACCCCCATACACATGTATATACATACGTCCACACACGCAAATATACATACCTACACAGCTTTCCATGGTTTACCCCAGACGCTTCACATGCCTTGATTCAATCCACTAACAGCACGTCAACCCCGGTATACCACATCGCTCCAATTCACTCTATTCCTTGCCCTCCTTTCACCCTCCTGCATGTTCAGGCCCCGATCACACAAAATCTTTTTCACTCCATCTTTCCACCTCCAATTTGGTCTCCCTCTTCTCCTCGTTCCCTCCACCTCCGACACATATATCCTCTTGGTCAATCTTTCCTCACTCATTCTCTCCATGTGCCCGAACCATTTCAAAACACCCTCTTCTGCTCTCTCAACCACGCTCTTTTTATTTCCACATATCTCTCTTACCCTTACGTTACTTACTCGATCAAACCACCTCACACCACACATTGTCCTCAAACATCTCATTTCCAGCACATCCATCCTCCTGCGCACCACTCTATCCATAGCCCACGCCTCGCAACCATACAACATTGTTGGAACCACTATTCCTTCAAACGTACCCATTTTTGCTTTCCGAGATAATGTTCTCGACTTCCACACATTCTTCAAGGCTCCCAGAATTTTCGCCCCCTCCCCTACCCTATGATCCACTTCCGCTTCCATGGTTCCATCCGCTGCCAGATCCACTCCCAGATATCTAAAACACTTCACTTCCTCCAGTTTTTCTCCATTCAAACTCACCTCCCAATTGACTTGACCCTCAACCCTACTGTACCTAATAACCTTGCTCTTATTCACATTTACTCTTAACTTTCTTCTTTCACACACTTTACCAAACTCAGTCACCAGCTTCTGCAGTTTCTCACATGAATCAGCCACCAGCGCTGTATCATCAGCGAACAACAACTGACTCACTTCCCAAGCTCTCTCATCCCCAACAGACTTCATACTTGCCCCTCTTTCCAAATCTCTTGCATTCACCTCCCTAACCACCCCATCCATAAACAAATTAAACAACCATGGAGACATCACACACCCCTGCCGCAAACCTACATTCACTGAGAACCAATCACTTTCCTCTCTTCCTACACGTACACATGTCTTACATCCTCGATAAAAACTTTTCACTGCTTCTAACAACTTGCCTCCCACACCATATATTCTGAATATATATATGTATATATATATATATATATATATATATATATATATATATATATATTGAGAGGGTGAAGGCATGTACAGAGCATCAGATTGGGGAAGAGCAGTGTGGTTTCAGAAGTGGTAGAGGATGTGTGGATCAGGTGTTTGCTTTGAAGAATGTATGAGAGAAATACTTAGAAAAGCAAATGGATTTGTATGTACCATTTATGGATCTGGAGAAGGCATATGATAGAGTTGATAGAGATGCTCTGTGGAAGGTATTAAGAATATATGGTGTGGGAGGCAAGCTGTTAGAAGCAGTGAAAAGTTTTTATCGAGGATGTAAGGCATGTGTACGTGCAGGAAGAGAGGAAAGTGATTGGTTCTCAGTGAATGTAGGTTTGCGGCAGGGGTGTGTGATGTCTCCATGGTTGTTTAATTTGTTTATGGATGGGGTTGTTAGGGCGTGGTTGCGGGGCGTGGGCTGTGGATGGAGTAGTGCGCGGGGGGATGGATGTGCTGGAGGTGGGATGTTTGAGGACGGTGTGTGGTGTGGGGTGGTTTGATCGAGTGAGTGGTGTGGGGGTTGGGGAGGTGTGTGGAAATGAGGGGAGCGTGGTTGAGAGAGCGGAGGGGGGTGTTTTGAGGTGGTTTGGGCACATTGAGGGGGTGAGTGGGGAGGGGTTGACCAGGAGGATGTGTGTGTCGGAGGTGGAGGGAACGAGGAGAGGTGGGAGACCGGGTTGGGGGTGGAAGGATGGAGTGAGGGGGATTTTGTGTGATCGGGGCCTGGGCGTGAGGGGGGGCGGGGAATAGAGTGAGTTGGATCGATGTGGTATGCCTGGGTTGACGTGCTGTCGGTGGATTGAGTCGGGGCGTGTGGGGCGTCTGGGGTGAGCCATGGAGGGCTGTGTGGGTGTGTATATTTGCGTGTGTGGACGTGTGTGTATGCATGTGTGTGGGGGTGGGTTGGGCCATTTCTTTCATCTGTTTCCTTGCGCTACCTCGCAAGCACGGGAGACGGTGACGGGGCAAAAAGAGGGAAAAAAAGAAAAAAAAAAATATCCCTGGGGATAGGGGAGAAAGAATACTTCCCACGTATTCCCTGCGTGTCGTAGAAGGCGACTAAAAGGGAAGGGAGCGGGGGGCTGGAAATCCTCCCCTCTCGTTTTTTTTTTAATTTTCCAAAAGAAAGGACAGAGAAGGGGGCCATTTGAGGATATTCCCTCAAAGGTCCAGTCCTTTGTTCTTAACGCAACCTCGCTAATGCGGGAAATGGCGAATAGTATGAAAGAAAGAAAAGAATATATCTATATGTGAGCATCTTACTTCCTTTCCACAATGTCCCTTCTATCCTTGTAAAATTTCATAACTCATTGCTGAAAGAATATCATTCTCTCCACAAAAGTAAACACTAAATTTTTTTGTGATATCGTCAATGCTCCATATCAAGAAAACTTCATTCAGCTTTCTGATAAATGCTAAAAAAATGGTAATTTCTGTTTGGCATCACTTTCAGAGATATACTTCACAGAAATAAAAAGATAATAACAGGGTCTTTCTCTGTTTTTCTCTATTGCTTTGATGAACAATAATTATAACTTATGGTTCTGGTTATTCATGGTTAGCTGCAGAATATTAAGTAATGTAAGAAGTCTTGCTTTTATGATTTTTTTTAATAAGTAATGTCATCAGTTTTAAGAACTGCAATAAAATACTGTACATCATATATTTCAAAAGGAAATGTCAAACACCTCATATTCCTAAATGAGGTTTCATTCGTTTTGTACTGGTAAAATATTTCTAATGTAAATACATTTCCTGTCTTTGTTATGTCACTGACTTTTCAGAGTATACTTATGCTAGAATATGTATATAGTGTAATTACCTATTTGTACTGTATTGAGTCCTATACTTGTAGTACCATGTCTCACAAACTTTCTTTCTTCACACAACTTAAACTTCTGTATGCTGTCAGCAGTCACAGTCCCAGCACTTATTCTATTCATACACCACTCTCTTACCATAAAAGTGTTTCACATGTTTATAACATGAATATTGCTATGAACTCTTTTTGATCTTTTTTTTTGCTGATTTCAAAAAACTCCCTCATGACATCATCACTTTGATTAAGAAACTTGAAAGTTGTAATCATGTCTCCCTGAATTTTTCTATTCTTCACTGTAGGCAAATTCAGAATCTCTAACATTTTTCATATTTTCATAATTCATCTCCCTCATCTCCATTACTTTCTTGTTCAACCTTCTCCATCAGAGCTTCAAGCTCTTCAAGTACAGTGACTAAATTTAGGATGCTTCTGTAATTTTTGTCAAATAAATGTTGTAAATAATTCATTAAATATTTCATTACCCCTGTACTTACATGCAATTCTATTACTCATTAGAGGATAATCTGTCTCCTTAAGTTCTGCTATCATGCTGCTCTGGTGATAGGATGAGTACTATGTTGACCCCGAAGTTCCTTTCACACTTAGATTCACAGGGTTTATTTCCTTCAAGATTACAGTTCAGTCATGTCTAGGCTTCCTTTCACTGTGCTTCATCTTCATTTCATACTTTGCACTTCTCAGGCTAAATTACAGCACATGATAATCTCTGGAGAATGTCAAAGTCCCCTAATTTTCTCATGATCTGCAAATCTATTTAAGTATGCTTCTAGTCCTATGGAAAATTATTGACACATTAAGAGAAACATTGGCCCCATGATCAAGCTCTGGATACTCAAACTCAATTATAAAAGGTACCACTGGCATGTGTCTTCTGTTTTCTTCCAGTGAAATAGTTATTCTATTAATCAAAGAAGTTATCCCCCTGGGGCCTGCCAGAGATTCAATCTCTTAAGAAGTTTTCCCCCCTGGTGCCTGCCAGAAATTCAATCTCTAGGCCAACCCACTGAGTGGGATTGTATCATATGCTTTTTGCTTGTACAAGTACACACAATCTATCAAACTACCAATTTCATCTAAACCAAAGCTCACTCTGCCTTGGAAGTTTACAAGATTTGTTGCACATGACATCTGCCCTCAGAATCCATGTTACCTCTCTCTCATGTGGGTAGTTTCTTTCACAATCGATCATCCATATGCTCTCTAATTCTTCTAATGCTTTTGTGAAGATTTCAGATGTGTATCAAGTCTTTCTCCACTTGCTTTAAGTACACATGTTTGGACTTCACAGAACTAAGTGCCTTATGTGGATCAAAAATCTTTAATAGTATGTTTTCTATGAATTTTTCTAATTTCCATTGTGCCTTCCCCATTCCATCCCACTAGGGTTGGGGTTAGAATATTCTCCAATTTGGATAGATTTTGGAACATAGCATTCAGTTCTTCAGTCTAATTCTTGTCTACAACAACTCTTTCCTTTGAATCCCTTGTCCTAATTATTTGTCTTATAATTGATATTTGGCTCCAAGCAAATTCATGGAGCAAGTTTTCATTATCACTTGCCTAATCCATACAATTTCTTTTTTTAAGGTTTCTCTGTTCTCCAGTTATCTACTCTTACAACAATGACTATTGAATTCTGACAAATTGGTGCATAACCTATATCTACTTGGTGCATATCATTGATCTACAGCTTTTTGAAATATTCATCAAAACATATCTCACTAGCATCTGACCTTTCTCCACTTTCTGCCACTGGTTTCCAAATACATATAACACAGGAAATGCCAAACACATATGAAAGAAGAGAAAGATGAAGAATATTATGTAAATTATTCATATATCTATTTATTATACTTAGTTGCTCTCTCCCACATTAGCAAGGTAGTGCAAGGAAACAGACAAAAGAATGGCCTAACCCACCCACATACACATGTATATACATAAACACCCACAAATGCACATATACATATCTAAAAATTTCAACGTATACAAACATATACATACACAGGCATGTACATATGTACACATGTACATATTCATACTTGCTGCCTTCACCCATTATATATAAATATATATAAATATATATATATATATATATATATATATATATATATATATATATATATATATATATGTATTTATCATAATTTGTCGCTGTCTCCCATGTTAGCAAGGTAGCGCAAGGAAACAGACGCAAGAATGGCCCAACCCACCCACATACACATGTATATACTTAAATGCCCACACACACACACACATATATACATACCTATACATTTCAACGTATACATACATATACATACACAGGCATATACATATTCATACTTGCTGCCTTCATCCATTCCCGTCGCCATCCCACCACACATGAAATAGCACCCCCTTCCCCCCCGCATGCATGCGAGGTGGCACTAGGAAAAGACAACAAAGGCCACATTCGTTCACTCTGTCTAGTTGTCATGAGTAATGCACCAAAACCACAGCTCCCTTTCCACATCCAGGCCCCACAAAACTTTCCATGGTTTATCCCATATGCTTCACATGCCCTGGCTCAATCCATTGACAGCATGTTGACCTCGGTATAATAAATCGTTCCAATTCACTCTATTCCTTGCACGCCTTTCACCCTCCTGTATGTTCAGGCCCCAATTGCTCAAAATCTTTTTCACTCCATCCTTCCGCCTCCAATTTGGTCTACCACTTCTCGTTCCCTCCACCTCTGATACATATAACCTCTTTGTCAATCTTTCCTCACTCATTCTCTCCATGTGACCAAACCATTTCAATACACCCTCTTCTGCACTTTCAACCACACTCTTTTTATTACCAAACATCTCTTTCACCCTTTCATTTCTTACTCGATCAAAACACCTTATACCACATATTGTCCTCAAACATCTCATTTAGGACACATCCACCCTCCTCCGCACAACCCTATCTATAGCCCATGCCTCACATATAACATTGTTGGAACCACTATTCCTGCAAACATACCTATTTTTGCTCTTCGAGACGATGTTTTCGCCTTCCATACATTCTTCAACGGTCCCAGAACCTTCGCCCCATCCCCCACCCTGTGACTCACTTCCGCTTCCATCGTTCCATCTGCTGTTAAATCCACTCCCAGATATCTAAAACACTTCACTTCCTACAGCTTTTCTCCATTCAAACTTATCTCCCAATTGAGTTGTCCCTCAACCCTACTGAACCTAATAACCTTGCTCTTATTCACATTTACTCTCAGCTCTTCTTTCAAGCTTTACCAAACTCAGTCACCAGCTTCTGCAGTTTCTCACCCGAATCAGCCACCAGCGATGTACATAGCGAACAACTGACTCACTTCCCAAGCCCTCTCATCCATGCATGCATAATGCCATTGTATAAAGGCAAGGGGAATAAAGGTGCGCGTTCAAATTACAGTGGTATAAGTTTGTTGAGTATTCCTGAGAAATTATAAGGGAGGGTATTGATTGAGATTGTGAAGGGATGTACAGAGCATCAGATTAGGGAAGAGCAGTGTGGTTTCAGAAGTGGTAGATGTGTGGATCAGGTGTATGCTTTGAAGAGTGTATGCGAGAAATACTTAGCATTCGTGGATCTGTAGATGGCATATGATAAGAGTTTATAGAGATGCTCCGAGGAAGGTATTAAGAGTATATGGAGTGGGAGGTCAGTTGCTAGAAGCAGTGAAAAGTTTATCGAGGATGTAAGGCATGTGTACGAGTAAGAAGCGAGGAAAGTGATTGGTTCTTATGTCTGGGATACTATAACTTATAACCAATGTCATAAATAGACTTTACCCCTACCTTCAAGAACTATTTTGGAGTTAATTACACTATGTGTTACACGTTGTAAGTTCTAGTTCAATGGTAGTTTGTTCACTAAGCAGTTTGGTACGAGTTTTGAACATTCAGCCTTTTTGGGTAATTCGCATATTGAATTCTTTGAGCAAGTTTATAACATCTTATACGTAATATCAAACGTTACGTATACAAAACATCCACTTAAATTTGTACCCCTGTAATTCAAACATACACATCTGCACCCCCGACTTTATACAGCGGCACTATACATAGATTCTGCCAATGCGGAAAGATGCTAATGTGAACTGAATACAGAATAGCAACATATCTTCAGACGAACAGCGGGAGGTTCACTTTCAAAATGCGGGTACTCTCATCACTTATATTGTGTTGAATATCATGAAATTTTGATATGTTTGTAAGAAGTTATTACAAGGCTTCGATATCTAAAAAGTTTTTAAGTCCACAATCAGGATTCATTCACTTTTAACATGATTTCCGTCAAGAGAAGTCTTCCTTGCCATAGCATTGCTCGAATAAAAAAATCCCTTGAACGCCGGCCCCTGTGATTATTTTCTGTACGTCACTGCTGAGGTTGATTGGTTGTTTGGGCTTTTGACGTGTCAACGGCCAGTCATTCAAACCGTGAACGTGAAGCTACCAACTTCTTAAACATCTTCAAGTTTCAAGGATATTTATAAGAACACTTAAAATCTCAATTTGTAAAGGTCTTTCTGACTACTGAACATCCCCACTCCCCCACACCGACATATAGAATCCACACATTATATCTAGATATTTCTTTTCTAAGGGTAGTTTAAATATTCGGAGGACCACTGATGTTTTAAAACGAAATATATTGAAAATCCACAAGGTACGATACTTTAGTAAAGACTGTCGATACACAAAACAAAAACCCCGGGTTTTAGACAATAAGACTATCAAGGTCTACGAGGATAGTGATCAACGGCAACTGTGGAAGATGATACCCTCCACACATCTTATTTGCAAAATCACTGAAATGAGGCAAAACTGCCCTCACACAAATATACCCGAAAGTAGATTACATAAGGCTCGCCTCGCTTTGAGAAAATCTACAGCACAAATGAATTCCTCATAGCTGACAAAAGAAATATCGTAAAGAATAATCTCAGCCAGATACAAAAGTCAACTGCCTTTCAAAAACTTAGAGAAACCTTATTCACAACATTGAATAAAGGATTTCCATAGTTCACAAATAGTTCATATCCAGGGTGTTCGCTATTAACAATGTCTGATAACCTTCTTAAGCCACAACTCATTTGGGTCAATGTGGCCAAACCTTACTATGCCAACTGGCTTAATACATAGTTCACACACTAACTCTGCCTTCGTCAATAAATTTCTCTAGCCATTAATCCTCAACACCAGCACTGCTTTGTCACCCTCTAAGTCCTGCCCCAAATCTAACTCCACAACACATTAATGTGCTTCACCATCCCGTATCTCACATCTGGAGCCCAGCGGGAGCACTTAGTCCAACCATCCTTTCTCGTAACCGAATGGTCCTCCAACTATGCGTAAATGTCAGCGCAGTTTACCTATAGCCTGGGGCATTCTATGCCACGCCACAAAACAAGATAGATATCACATGGTACATTTCTTATCCCTAGGGTACCCCTTGGCCTCATTGCGGCCGTTTGTGGCAGACAGCAGCTGGTCAAAACCTGATGTACAATTCTGGGAATTACGTGTCCCCTCACACTCACCGTCCCTCAAGACACCGCCGAGTAGCAAACTTGATTCGTCAAAACTCCTAAATATCCTTCCTGTCGAAAATTTCCCAGATCACAACAATCTATGACTATATATACCACATACAACGATGTTCCACAACTCAGCCGTATAACTGCTTAAATAACGGCAAAATTTCCACCACATGCAATGAATTATGAACGTGTTTATCACTACAGTCGATATGTGCGTGCCCGCCGCATTTTATCACGACCACAACAGGTAACTTCCATTACTGGGAAATTTTGTAAGTCGAGGATATCCTGTTATCACCTCTACTTTCAATCATGTATGAAATATTCAATACTGTTGTTGTATGGGGTAATGAATTATATTATTCATACTTTTACGGAGAAATATAAAGGATAAATACACTCTAACCTAAGGCATGAATTCTCCATTTCAGTATCAAGCAATAGCATAGCCAACTTGATCCTGTATGATTCAAGCCATGGACAAATAAAAAGTGGTAAAGTACGAAATCGGGCATTCATTGGGAGTCCTGGGCCTTAAAGAGAGTGGATTCAGCATACGATTAACTTGAACACTTGATGTTAAAGAATTGTTGTGTGCTGATTTTAACGTCATGGTGAACTTACTATCCTGGCAGTAGATAGGCCAAGGAATAAACACCAGCCCGCTGCATGGTAATCATACCCACACAAATACTGGAAAGACACTGAAAACGAAGGGCTTACTATCATAGTGATAACTCATGTGCATCTACCTGTACTTACAAAGCTCACCATTCCTATGCACCGAAAAAGAGGGGTATCGAGCACGACAATGAACACGAAAGTGAACCAACACTGCGTAAACGCAGCTCCCAACTCCAATGAATTCGTTTTCAGAGAACATAGCATCACATGAGGGGAAATTTGC
Organism: Panulirus ornatus; assembly: GCF_036320965.1. Lineage (NCBI taxonomy): Eukaryota > Metazoa > Arthropoda > Malacostraca > Decapoda > Palinuridae > Panulirus > Panulirus ornatus. The sequence goes on along the minus strand of NC_092227.1, from coordinate 72,651,281 downwards.
AAGCCGCCTGATCCAAAATATCTAAATAGATGAATCTTAAGTAAAAACTATGTTTTGTGTCAGTGACCCATTCAAACTAAATAGATGATATGAATGACATGTTGAATAGTCATTATTTGCTGAACAGGTTCATGAAGGAAAACTCCACTCAAGCAACTGGACCAACATCACATGATCTAACCGAGTTGATGCTTGACCTCTGATGAAGTAACGTGGTCATCTCTATGCACACATTTCGCACTTGCAAATCAACAGTCGCATCAGAAAAAAATATGCAAACGTCCTTACATCACTATATGTATTGTTTTAAGGGTTACAGGATTTCAGTTACTTATTGGAGGTTATTTTTCTCTTCTCTACTTTAGAAAAAAGTGACACCTTACGAAACTTCATTAAGACACACTTTTAAATATACGACAAAAAATCAAACCCCTTAAGACACGCTTGTAAATATACGACAAAAATATTAAACCACTATCTCGTTGTTCATGTTCTCATCATTACCATCCCAACATATACACTTACCATCACCACATACATATCTTGGAAGAAATGGAGAATCTGATGTTAGACCATCGACAGAAGAGTTTGGAATATATCTATTTTAATATTTTTCACCTGACGTGGACCAATGTGAAACAACTGTGGGTTATATTAATATCTGATAGTGGCTCACAGTCAGTGTATCTAACATAACCTGATATCCCATGAAATATGATCAACAAATAAATCCGGAATAAAACCTGCAATTAGTTAATTTATAACTAACAAAGAGGTTCATAAATAATTGTTACTTACCCTATGCTGCCCAGGTGTTGGACGGGTAGTCATCATTCACAAGTGACGAGACTTGCAAGTTGTTAATCACTTTAAAGGATTTCCAAGAAAAGACACTATATGAAAATGCAGAGTAACTTCCGAAGGCATTATTGTACTAAAGCCATTTACAGTTATCATGTAATATTTTTACCACATCGTTCACCAATCACATTAGCTCCACCGCAATGTTTAGAGACTCCATATACTTTTGAAATTTTCTGGTCTTCAGTCTTACTTTCCACATCATGAGCCATTAGTGACGCCAATACAGTTGTGACGTATAAAGTTTGTGTGAAAAAAATTATTTCCAAACCCCATCAATGGGCATATTACCAAATCACTCAGTTTTATTAACACTTTTGTTTTGTATGATCTAACACGGAACAGAATACTTCACTCCAATTAATGCTTTCTTAAATCAAATCATTTGCATTACTTTCTTCGTGTGATTTGCTGCTTATGTTCTCACGGCGAATCACTCAACTGTTTCATTTTACAGACAGTAAGTTAGTATTATCATCACCAAAAGTAATTAACGTATCACACAACAAATATACTAAGCGTTATGTACAATGCGTCTTCTTCCTTGGAAGGTCTGGCCTTTACTGATGGGGAAGGGGTTGAAGCTTGTTCGTGGGTTGGGCGGAGCCAATTAACAAAAGATCATGAAAGGTAGTTTGACCAACGAACAGTTTTGTTGGGACATTGTTGACTGGTAAAATATGCACGGCATCTCGATTATGCTTGTAATTGGATATAAAATTGTTTATAACGCACCAACAAATGTTTTATATTTTCTCTACTAATTACCAGAAATGAGTAGACGCTCACAAACGTAAATACTGGCAAACAAGTGGGTGGGTGGGGCAACGTTCGGCTATTTCTATTATTATTATTAATTATTATTATTATTATTATTATTATTATTATTATTATTATTATTATTAATATTATCATTATTATCATTACTACTACTACTACTACTACTATCATTATTATCATTACTATTATCATCATTTGGCGGCCAGTGCACCCACGGGATCGTTCCAGGGAAGTACGCGCAGATCTCGACATGACATAAAAACTAGAATTGTCTATGACAATAAAAATACATGTCACAGAAAATGGCGTTACACTAACATGCTTAACCATTAATTTAATTTAGAGTTCATGACAGAATTGCAGATCTTTTTCTTTTGATTTTAGATTAATGGTCATGCTTCTTAGCTGACCCAAGGACATGATATATTGGCTGCTATAAAACTATTGCACTTTGCAAGATATCCAAGTCCCTTACTGATCATTTTCAAAACTGCAGTTTATAGATAAGTGTAGTTGGAGAATATGTCTCCAGGAAGCGGTTGAGTGGCGTAAGTACAGTTGTATTCAGGTTCCAGAGTTTATGCATGCTAATTTCCTTCCTTTATCAATTAGTGAATTCGATTAAAGCTATCTCACTCCACATCCAGCTAGAGCTATCTCGTCACATTCTGCCAGAGCTACCTCACTCCACATTATCGCCGTACTGTTGTCATGTATTCCCCATGAATTAGGAAGCTGATCATCATGAATACGAGCACAGATTGGTTAATCATCTGAATTTTTGTAGATCTAATGTTTTCTTTCGCGGTGATATCCATAGAATTCTCCAGAATCGTCTCCACCAACCACTTCGGTCCTATCCCCATCCAACTGCATGTCAGTTAAGGGGTCCTCAATTTGTTTTGATTTCTTCGCAGCTTCCTGGGTCTTGGGGAGTTAACGTCAGTAGGTCGACGGTCGAGGGTGACGGTTAACACTCTCTTCTATTTCGTAAACGGACAACAGGACGTAATCACTAGTATCTAAGAAGCGAGATACTGCTAGTTCGGTCGTGCCGACTGCTGCCATTTTCATCTTGCTAACCAGGTTTTCATTACCATATGTATGTAGTGAGCCTTGGTCCAGGAAAGCTCTCGTAGTTCCCTGGCATCATGGGTTGCAAAAAAAGAAATGGAATTCCACCTGACTCTACAGCAATCGAGTAGGAAGGGCTTAGACAGTGGCAGCCCTTCCCACACGACCTTTGCTCTCTCTCTCTCTCTCTCTCTCTCTCTCTCTCTCTCTCTCTCTCTCTCTCTCTCTCTCTCTCTCTCTCTCTATATATATATATATATATATATATATATATATATATAAGATTCGTGGCATATTTAGTAAACTCTGTTCGATATTATCATTTAACACCTAATAGTTCCTTATTCTCCCAAGCTCCTCTCACATCTCGAACTAAACTCTTCACCTGGCAATCCAACATGGGTACACTTGTTACACGCCTTGTAAGAACGGTGAATCATAACAAATTTCATTGTCTTGTGGCTTAAGGTGCATCTCCCTACTACCACGATTTTCCGTTGTCTTGCCTTATGCTCTCCGAATGAAAAGTTTATAATTTTTATTTTCCTTGACGATCTAGGTGCCTGTCATGGAGCTGTAGCATCCTATCACCCTCCACTTAAGGTGTTTACGCAGGAGACTTAAACGTGAACCATAAGGAATGGGTTGAACTTAAATACAGATGGTAGATGGATTGAGGCCCTCACACTTTCCATTCTTAATGATCTAGAGCACATTATCACCAACCCTACCCTACTCTGGAATATGGGTGGGCGTATAAAATGGTTTGATAGAATATGTAGATATGTAAGATATCACACATATAGAAAAAGGTATATATATATTCCTGTTGCATGATACAAAAGTGAATGGGACTACAGGATGAGTTGTGAGGATGATGTTAAAAGATGCAAGAAGTATTTTACTGGAGTAAAAGAGTACACTAAAGCGTCACATTACAGAATATTGCATACTGTCTAGGTTTCCAACAAGAGGTGATATGCTCAACATTACTATTAGATTTATAGAAATATCAATTTAAAAGCATTGCAAAAACTTGAAATAACAACGTGCATGATGACAGACTGGTGGAATAGGAAATTCTACATGAGCATTTTAAATTTTGGGTGCTCTTATATGCTAAAAAGCCCAGAATTAACCAGTCTACTCTAGCAATTTACATAATTCATAAAACATGTAAACTTTCCCTACAGTAAGTTTTCAGATTGCTCACATCTAACACACACACACACACACACACACACACACACATAACGACCTCAAAGAATTCACAGTACTCACAATCACAGATGGGCCGACATCATTACTTAATGGCCTACCACCAACACATCATACATAGCCAGTAATGTCATCCGTTCTCTGGGTTACTCTGGGCGGACCTTTACATATATCATAGACCGCAAAAACGTGAAAAAACATTTGAAATAATAACATAACGTGACATAACCAACGAAACTGTTATCAGTTATCAGTTACATGTTCATTATACTTCATTCCTCTGCAAGACTGTGTTCTTGATAAGAATGTACTTGATTTTTTCTATTATACGAAGGAAGAACAAATGTGAAAAAAAAACACATAATGGTCATACTTTAGATATACATTATTTCTAGTTTCATTAAACTTAACTACATTCTCCACAGCTTTAACTGGAACCCTGTGTTTTATGTAGGCTTAGTTAGTATACATAGATATATGAACACCTATGATTATAATCTTTGAATAGATTAAAACATACGAGCCATGGAGTTAATAAGTGCCTTACTAATACAAAATTACGTATTCGCTAGCGACTGTACACGCCAGATGTGAGTTTGTGGAATACTTCGTGGATATATTCGCTGTTTTGATTTTTCGCTCAGAATGTGCGCTGGCATGACAACAGTGTACCGGGTGTGTGGGGTACGAACACACAAGCAATAGTTGTTTACTAAGAAATATATTGTCAGTATGAGGGCTGATGAAACAGACAACGATCCTGTGGTTGCTGAGGTATGAAAACATTAATATTTGTCCCCTTGACATTTACTACTTCTCAGATTAGGAGATATTCAAGGATTATACATGCAATGAATATGGTTTTTAGAATTTAACACATGAAGTGTTCATTTCTCAGTCAGCGTTTGTATATGTAATTAGTTAAGCTCTAATTCAGGAGCATGCAAAAGTAACACTGATTAAGATAAAGGCATATTAATGGATTCCTTACACTTGATAAAAGTCAATCAGACCCGCGTAGCGTGATTCGGGGTATTTATTTTTAATGGTCGTGATTTTGGCGACAAGGTTGCTCTGGTTAATCAAACGTTTTTCGCCGAATAGATTCTTTTAGAACTTTATTTATTTTTATACTCTGCCCTAGGGTTATGGTGAGGTCGGATGTCCTGGATATGAAGGCCCACCCTCCCTGGATGGGGGTAAGGTACTGCAAGGTGCATTGTATTGATTATTGCAACTCGGCTGTTGTTCTAGAATTGAGGGTGGCGACCGGCATTACGCCTTCTTTGACCCTGTCAAAATTGAGCATACTTAGTACATAGTAATTTATTGATAGTTGACTAATAAATCAGTAACATTAAAACATGAGTTAGACATGAGAGTTCAATACCAGCTGTTTGAATGTAAATAAAAACACACATTATGCTACCTACACTCTCCTTAACTTTTGTAAGCTCCTTAACTTCTGGCTTACAAATTTTTATAAGAGGATGTAGAACATTCTTATGAGTATCACAGGATACCACAACATCTGTAAATTGCTTACAAATAAGAATACAAGCTGAAATATACATATAAAAACACTGTTAAGCATCGAAGTCTATAATATCTAGCCTATATCAGCACAAAATGGAAAATAAAGCATAATCCAATGGTAACATATCAGTTGATAAATAGATATATACAGGGTGAGGGAGGGGCGAAGGTTCTGGGAGTGTTGAAGAATGTGTGGAAGGCGAGAATGCTATCTCAGAGAGCAAAAATGGGCTTGTTTGAAGTAGTTGTTCCAACAATGTTATATGGTTGCGAGGCATGGACTATAGATAGGGTTATGCAGAGGAGGGTGGATTTGTTGAAAATGAAATGTTTGAGTACAATATGTGGTGTGAGGTGGTTTGATCGAGTAAGTGATGAAAGGGTAAGAGAGATGTGTGGTAATAAAAAGAGTGTGGTTGAGAGCAGAAGAGGGTGTACTGAAATGGTTTGGTCCCATGGAGAGAATGAGTAAGGAAAGATTGACAAAGAGGATATATGTGTCAGAGGTGGAGGGAACAAGACGTGGGAGACCAGATTGGAGGTGGAAGGATGGAGTGAAAAAGATTTTCAGTGATTGGGGCCTGAATATACAGGAGGGTGAAAGGCGTGCAAGGAATAGAGTGAATTGGAACAATGTGGTATACTGGGGTTCACGTGCTGTCAATGGATTGAACCAGGGCATGTGAAGCGTCTGGGGTAAACCATGGAAAGTTTTGTGAGGTCTGGATGTGGAAAGGGAGCTTTGGTTTCGGTACATTACACATGACAGCTAGAGACTGAGTGTGAACGAATGTGGCCTTTGCTGCCTTTTCCTAGTGCTACCTCATGTGCGTGCGGGGAAGGAGGGTGTTGTTTCATGTGTGGCAGGATGGCAATGGGAATGAATGAAGGCAGCAAGTATGAATATGTACATGTGTATATATGTATATGTCTTTGTATGTATATGTATGTATACATTGAAATGTGTAGTTATGTATATGTGCATGTGTAGGCATTTCTATATATGCATGTGTTGGAAAGGGTCACAATTTTGCACGTGATCAAGTATATTCCTATGAGTCCATGGGGAAACTGAAACACGATAAGTTTCCAAGTGCACTTTCGAGTAATAATCATATCATCAGGGGAGACACGAGAGAAAGATATAAGTCAGTTGATATACAACGAAGACGTAGCTAGGACGCCATTTAGTAAACATGTGATTGTCCAAGACATAACGAGCGTATCATAAACTTATTATGTGAATAAGGTTGAAATTGTTTTCAAATTTTATCAGCAATAAAGTTATCCAATTTGTATTGACCTTTACTAATATTAAGGTTATAATTCTTTGTGTATTTAATTATTGAATACACAAAGAATTATAACCTTGATATTAGTGAAGATGTATACAAATTGGATAACTTATTGTTGATAAAATTTGTAAACAGTTTGTATTTGATATCAGAGCTCTTGGATTATGCACCACAACAGTGAGAGCAATTTGTGAGCATGCAGATACATTGAGATAGTACATGTCCAGTATGACACCTGTAGATGCAATGAAGATTGCAGGTATCAGAGGTGAAGTCTTGGAGAATATTGATTATTTTTTAGCATTGGAGGCTTTACTCCTGGACCAAAGTCCACATTAAGGCTGGGCCTTTATTGAAATATAGAGAGGTTCATGAAATAGAAAAAGAAGAGACATGGGAAAGCATTTGTGAATGTTAAAGGAAGTGAAAAACCTGTCTTTTAAAAGGTGCCAGGTTATAGTTGTTGGGAAAGACATGAGAGGGTAGAGTGTTCTAAAGCTTTAAGGGGTTGGCAAAGAAACAGTTATCAAAATAGCCCATCCTTGAGTTGCCAGTGGCCACTTAGTAATTATGTGATGCAGCAGTTTGCTGAGTACTGCATGATGTAGCTAGTGGGGTCACACAAGTAGCCAGCTCTTGGGAGCAAAAACCAGAGTAACACCTATAAAGGAGAGAAAGTGAACTAACATTGTGGCATAGGTCAAATGGGTCAAGTTTTGAAGTTGGTCTTGGAGAGTTTATAACTTGGACCACTGTTGACTCAACTCTGTCAAGTGAGGAAGCAGAGCTAAAACCATTCCTAACATGCATGTACTAACTGTATTTTTACTTAAAAACATAATTACATAGTATTTGTATGTTGTGTGTCTTATTTAGAAACTAAGATTAATAATGTATTGTACCCTATGTCTCTTGGCATTCGTGTTTTTTGTATGTTGACTCAGCTTAGTTGTGTTTTTCAGGAATGCATCTCTAACATACAGTGGCAATTAGTTGTATGTTGCCAAAATGTGAGATGAGTGAGCTTTTTATGTGGACAATCATGAAGTAGCTTAGGTAGTAGAGGTTATGTTTAAAACAAAGTCTTCAGATTAGGTTTGGTTTTCCTAAGAAAGAGTAAAGTACTTGGCTTGCAGAAAGAGCTAGATATAACTAGCATGGTGATTCAGATAATGTTGCCTCTGTAGAATTTTCAAAACATATATGCCACAGAGGAAGTGGATCTAAATGGATCCAAACTGCCACTTACTTGATAATGTTTGGAATATATCATATGTACCAAAGTAGGAAGCAACACTAGTTCCTGCCACCCTAGCAGGTAACTTCCTTTGATATCACCACACCCACCTAACCACCTAAGGAACTGATTACACACAGTCATCATCATAACACATTGCCAAAACCAGGGGTCATGAACACACACAAACCTTGGACTGAAAATACCATAACACAGAGCATCTGTATTGATGGCTCTCTAAACTTTGCCACTGAGATAGCTGTCATTATGATTCAGCCTAATGGTAATATATTATATTTTTTTTTTTTTTTTTTTTTTTTTTTTATACTTTGTCGCTGTCTCCCGCGTTTGCGAGGTAGCGCAAGGAAACAGACGAAAGAAATGGCCCAACCCCCCCCCATACACATGTACATACACACGTCCACACACGCAAATATACATACCTACACAGCTTTCCATGGTTTACCCCAGACGCTTCACATGCCTTGATTCAATCCACTGACAGCACGTCAACCCCTGTATACCACATCGCTCCAATTCACTCTATTCCTTGCCCTCCTTTCACCCTCCTGCATGTTCAGGCCCCGATCACACAAAATCTTTTTCACTCCATCTTTCCACCTCCAATTTGGTCTCCCTCTTCTCCTCGTTCCCTCCACCTCCGACACATATATCCTCTTGGTCCATCTTTCCTCACTCATTCTCTCCATGTGCCCAAACCATTTCAAAACACCCTCTTCTGCTCTCTCAACCACGCTCTTTTTATTTCCACACATCTCTCTTACCCTTACGTTACTTACTCGATCAAACCACCTCACACCACACATTGTCCTCAAACATCTCATTTCCAGCACATCCATCCTCCTGCGCACAACTCTATCTATAGCCCACGCCTCGCAACCATACAACATTGTTGGAACCACCATTCCCTCAAACATACCCATTTTTGCTTTCCGAGATAATGTTCTCGACTTCCACACATTTTTCAAGGCTCCCAAAATTTTCGCCCCCTCCCCCACCCTATGATCCACTTCCGCTTCCATGGTTCCATCCGCTGACAGATCCACTCCCAGATATCTAAAACACTTCACTTCCTCCAGTTTTTCTCCATTCAAACTCACCTCCCAATTGACTTGACCCTCAACCCTACTGTACCTAATAACCTTGCTCTTATTCACATTTACTCTTAACTTTCTTCTTCCACACACTTTACCAAACTCAGTCACCAGCTTCTGCAGTTTCTCACATGAATCAGCCACCAGCGCTGTATCATCAGCGAACAACAACTGACTCACTTCCCAAGCTCTCTCATCCCCAACAGACTTCATACTTGCCCCTCTTTCCAGGACTCTTGCATTTACCTCCCTAACAACCCCATCCATAAACAAATTAAACAACCATGGAGACATCACACACCCCTGCCGCAAACCTACATTCACTGAGAACCAATCACTTTCCTCTCTTCCTACACGTACACATGCCTTACATCCTCGATAAAAACTTTTCACTGCTTCTAACAACTTGCCTCCCACACCATATATTCTTAATACCTTCCACAGAGCATCTCTATCAACTCTATCATATGCCTTCTCCAGATCCATAAATGCTACATACAAATCCATTTGCTTTTCTAAGTATTTCTCACATACATTCTTCAAAGCAAACACCTGATCCACACATCCTCTACCACTTCTGAAACCGCACTGCTCTTCCCCAATCTGATGCTCTGTACATGCCTTCACCCTCTCAATCAATACCCTCCCATATAATTTACCAGGAATACTCAACAAACTTATACCTCTGTAATTTGAGCACTCACTCTTATCCCCTTTGCCTTTGTACAATGGCACTATGCACGCATTCCGCCAATCCTCAGGCACCTCACCATGAGTCATACATACATTAAATAACCTTACCAACCAGTCAACAATACAGTCACCCCCTTTTTTAATAAATTCCACTGCGATACCATCCAAACCTGCTGCCTTGCCGGCTTTCATCTTTCGCAAAGCTTTTACTACCTCTTCTCTGTTTACCAAATCATTTTCCCTAACCCTCTCACTTTGCACACCACCTCGACCAAAACACCCTATATCTGCCACTCTGTCATCAGACACATTCAACAAACCTTCAAAATACTCATTCCATCTCCTTCTCACATCACCACTACTTGTTATCACCTCCCCATTTACGCCCTTCACTGAAGTTCCCATTTGCTCCCTTGTCTTACGCACCCTATTTACCTCCTTCCAGAACATCTTTTTATTCTCCCTAAAATTTACTGATAGTCTCTCACCCCAACTCTCATTTGCCCTTTTTTTCACCTCTTGCACCTTTCTCTTGACCTCCTGTCTCTTTCTTTTATACTTCTCCCACTCAATTGCATTTTTTCCCTGCAAAAATCGTCCAAATGCCTCTCTCTTCTCTTTCACTAATACTCTTACTTCTTCATCCCACCACTCACTACCCTTTCTAAACAGCCCACCTCCCACTCTTCTCATGCCACAAGCATCTTTTGCGCAATCCATCACTGATTCCCTAAATACATCCCATTCCTCCCCCACTCCCCTTACTTCCATTGTTCTCACCTTTTTCCATTCTGTACACAGTCTCTCCTGGTACTTCCCCACACAGGTCTCCTTCCCAAGCTCACTTACTCTCACCACCTTCTTCACCCCAACATTCACTCCTCTTTTCTGAAAACCCATACTAATCTTCACCTTAGCCTCCACAAGATAATGATCAGACATCCCTCCAGTTGCACCTCTCAGCACATTAACATCCAAAAGTCTCTCTTTCGCACGCCTGTCAATTAACACGTAGTCCAATAACGCTCTCTGGCCATCTCTCCTACTTACATAAGTATACTTATGTATATCTCGCTTTTTAAACCAGGTATTCCCAATCATCAATCCTTTTTCAGCACATAAATCTACAAGCTCTTCACCATTTCCATTTACAACACTGAACACCCCATGCATACCAATTATTCCCTCAACTGCCACATTACTCACCTTTGCATTCAAATCACCCATCACTATAACCCGGTCTCGTGCATCAAAACCGCTAACACACTCATTCAGCTGCTCCCAAAACACTTGCCTCTCATGATCTTTCTTCTCATGCCCAGGTGCATATGCACCAATAATCACCCACCTCTCTCCATCAACTTTCAATTTTACCCATATTAATCGAGAATTTACTTTCTTACATTCTATCACATACTCCCACAACTCCTGTTTCAGGAGTATTGCTACTCCTTCCCTTGCTCTTGTCCTCTCACTAACCCCTGACTTCACTCCCCAGACATTTCCAAACCACTCTTCCCCTTTACCCTTGAGCTTCGTTTCACTCAGAGCCAAAACATCCAGGTTCCTTTCCTCAAACATACTACCTATCTCTCCTTTTTTCACATCTTGGTTACATCCACACACATTTAGGCACCCCACTCTGAGCCTTCGAGGAGGATGATCACTCCCCGCGTGACTCCTTCTTCTGTTTCCCATTTTAGAAAGTTAATACAAGGAGGGGAGGATTTCCGGCCCCCCGCTCCCGTCCCCTCTAGTCGCTTTCTACGACACGCGAGGAATACGTGGGAAGTATTCTTTATAGAATTGTATAGTATTGTATAATAAACATCTGGGCTTGTTCAGTATACACTGAATTGTCCACCACCATATGTATTGTTCTGAAGTTTGCTGAAACCACAGCCAAAGATAGTATGATTATTTCTTATTGCTTATACTTACAGTATGCCTTAAAAACCTTGAGATTGAAATATACTGTACCAATCTTGTCTCTGAACTAAATACAGATATGTGAACATGTGATTCATTTCAAATTTTTATGGATTCCTTCTCATGCAGATGTCTGGAAGCATGATAAAATTGATGCTTCAGCCAGACATGCACATGATAAAGATGTGGTTGAACACAACATTAGGTCATCAATTAGAAGTCTTAAAATTGTAATTAGGAAGAAAGTAACAGATTTATTTTAAGGAAAAGGACAAATGTAAATTGGCACAAGTAGATCAATATTCCATGAAAATGAAATTTAAGTAATATGTGTATGGAAAAAGTAACAAGATAGGTAGAGAGCAAGATATAGTCATCACTAGATTAAGGCTAAGCTGTAGATACTATTGGAACTTTTGCTTATCAGGAGATGTTAATCATATGAATAGCAAAGTTTAAGGTGAGAGATAAAGACATAGTAAAACAAGGTGTCTTAGCTTGTAAAAGATTTGAACCTTTTAGTGACAGATCCAAACAAACCCTGCAAGAAATGGCACTACACCTTATTGATGATAATAAGGTCGCAAAAATCTTAGACTATCCAGTTTTTTCGCATCCATTAGATGAATTTACTTTATGAAAGATTGTAAGACCGTGTAATTAACCAACTTTGTTAATTATCTGACTACTGGAGTCTAATAAAGATCTTTTGTAACCTCAGTAATATTTTTGTTCTACTGCTCACAGGATGAATATGGGATGCACAATAAACTTGCAGCTCATAGCAGCAAAAACTCTTGTATGAAACTGGTGCCAGTATGTTTTCTTAGGGTGTTTAGTTTGTTTATGGCCTTTTAGTTGATGTTTGTGATGAGAAGATTAATGTCATGTATATGTTTTGTGTGTGATGTAGCATTGTTGGTGTTTTGATGAGTGGGAGTAGTTGATCCCTTGGTTTATTGAAAGCATGCAAGTTGTGTGGTCTGTCCGAAATTAAGGTGTAGATGGTAGGTTTCTGTGTGGGTCATAGGTTCTTCATGAATTGTACTTGGATTATGGAAAAACTTTAATAGGCTTAGCAGGCTGCAAAAGCATTGTATATTATGTGATGCAAAGTATATCTGAGTTCCTTTTATGATGCAGATGGTTTACTTTCAACAGATTCCTGTGTATCTTGCGAAGACCCTTGCTGAACAGTTATATGTTTTACAGTATCCTGTTAGACCTCATTCTCATACCTATGATGATTCTACCATTCTCAAGGTCAGTACATTATTACATCATGTAGATGAAATGAGATGAAATTAAAATAGGTATGACAAAAATTTCCTATATTTTCTTTTATACCCATAGGCTGAAACAGTTTCATAGTGGTTAGTTTTATGACATGGACACTGTTCTTAATTGTACTGATATTTCTGAGTAAAAGTTATGGATATGGCACGACAGTTTATTGGAATAGATGATAGTTAAAGAATCTGAAATTATCTATATACTATGGAGAGAAAATTGTGAAAGTTATTAAACAAAGTACTTATACATACCTAACTAAATTCAGATTAGGAACATTTTTCAGAGAAACTTTAATTACAGGTAGAAAAGGTGTTTGATTTTACGTATATTTGTATTGTACTTATGCCTCAAAATTATCATCGTGAATGTAAGTAAAATGATTTGATGCTTGTACTAATGCTACATAGATATTATCTTAAATGTAGAGTTAACTTGCTACTGCTTGAATGTTATAATTTCATGATTTTATTATCAGTAGGGTAAAAAGGTTGGCTCAACAAACTTAAGGATTATCCTCTCTAGGATGAAATTGTGTACTTATGAATGTTATTTGCATATATTCCTGTAATTGAATTGTTAAGCTTGCCATATGTAGGAACTAAGTAATGTCTAGGGATATTCATAATAGTCAGGCTGTATTCAGCAGTCTTTTTTTCAATTCTCTATGTTGTTCTCCATTTCATCATACAGTTGATTCTTGGTTATGTGTTACACTATATGTTATTTTCAGTGTAACAAACAATACTGTATGTGTAGTGAGACAACAAAAGTAGGTATTATGGTAATGCCTAATTTTTATTACCTGTTTGTGTGTATGGAGAGGGATCTTTTACACTTATCAATTGATTTTCATTATAAAGGCTTTTTAACTTTCCACTGCTTTGTGGTTTTGTGCATTTAACCCCTCATCAGTTGGCTTGTTCCTTGTGTTCACAACTCTGTTGCTGAAGAAATCCTCATATCTTTCAATACTCCTTTTGCCTAACTTTTTATTATACTTTTGTTTTAGATTCTCTTTTGACTACTGAGAACTGCTCTAACCTCCTAGAAATTCATATGTGGTTACCATGTTTTCCTTTATCCTTTTTTCTTCCAAAGTGGGCAGATTGCAGGCTGCCTTCTTTATTCTACTTATTTCTGGTCCATTTCTTGTTACTCTTCTTTCTACTAATTTCTGGTACCATTTTTGTTATGATGGTCATCATGTTTCCATATCCCTTTTTTACCCAAAGTGGGGATTTCTTTTCTTTGTCTTCCTACAATCATTCAGACCTGATGTTCTAGTTACAAGCTTGGCTTGATGTCAACTCCAAGGCTCTTTTCATTTTCAATGTATGAGTCTTTAACTGTATTTCATTCGGTATGGCATTTATAGCTTCATCTGTTGAATTGTTTCTCTTCTTTTTTACTTTATAATCCTGACCTCAATTTTGACAGCCATTTGTCTTAGCACTACTGCATTTCTTCCAGGTCCCTTTGCAAGATATTGTAGTCCCTGTTATTTTGCACTTCTTCCATGGTTTTTTCATCATCTGCCTTATTCATAAATGATTTTGCCTCATCTAGCAAATCATTCACATGGATAAGAAATATAGTAGTAGTGGTCCAGACACTTTACCTAGGGGAATCTCATTCATCCTTACTCTGCTTAAAAGTTCCCCAGTGTGTGTTCTTTGTCTGCTGTCATAAAGGTAGTTGTCACTTCATTTATGTAGTCCTCCTCTAACGCCAGCTTAGATGCCTAAAATCAACAGTCTTCTTCAGGGATAGTATCAAAGACTAAGAATATGCAATCTACCAAACCATTACCCTTTTAGATGTTGCTTTTCCTCATGGAAATCCAACAGGTTTCTCATATAAGACTTTTTCTTTTTGAATTTGTCTTGTCTCACACTGAAGCAGTTTCTGCTAGTCAGAATTTGTTTTTTCTTGTGTATCTTGGAGGCAATGCTGATTTACCATACTAGTCTTCAGTTGTAGGCTTTTTATACATAAACTGGCATTACTACACATTGGCTCTTCCGTTATGTTGGAATATTACCCTATGAATTCTAGTATGTATGCAGTGGTACTGTATGTTTGTATTAATAACTCTACAAATGTGCAAAAATTAGAATTACCTTTGTACAGTGCAGTCTTTACATTTTTACTAATGTGTTGAAGCACTGGTACAAATTACAGGCTGGTCTTCACCAAATTTCTAAGTATTACACAGAATTGTACTGATAAACTATGCTATGGTTTGAATGTAATCAGAATAGGTCAGTGGTCAGAGGAGAGTTCACTTAGTGTATGCCAGGTGGTTTTTTAATTAAGTTTTGGTGTGCCAGAGGTAATATTTGGTGAGGGTGACTGTTCAAGGTGGTGGTCTAGGAGTCAGGTTGGTTGACTGCAGAGGCTATAGGTCTTTAAAGGTTACAGTCAATGTAAAGAGAATATCTGTGAGAAGTGGGATGTAATGGAAATACGTTAATGAAACTTGTTCAGTTTTAATGGTAATCATTGCTAAGGAAGTGATGGGAGGAAGGTAATGTTGGTTAATGGGCCATCTATTATTTATCCACTTATTCATGATTTGCTCCTCAGTCTCTTGCAGTGTATCTTAAATAATCTTGCCTGTGGGTGTTAAGCTAGGCAGGATGTGAAAACTGAAATTTCTGCACTCAAAATTGTTGGGTGTGTTGATTAGGTTCTATTATTGGGGAGTGTTTCTGGCAGGAATTTGTTATAGTAGGTATTTTTTTATGAGCACTGTTGCTTTTTATGATTTGTGTGTCTTGAGTGGGATGTTGTAAACAAGTGCCACAAGTTATCCTCCTTTTACTTGTGATTGTTGACTTTCTCCACATAGAGAGGTGTAGTTATAGAAGGGAGGATGGATGTGTGTGAATGTGTTTAGGGGATGAGGGCTTTATATATGTTGTGTTCTTGGAATAGGTATATGTTTGGGACTGATACCATTTATGTCAAGTTGGATATGTTTAGTGTGTGACTAAATATCTTGTGGCAGATAGTGTTTATTATTGTTGGATGGGGATATATTGGCATTTGTTGGATGTTTGTAATGGGTGTGTGAAGGTTTGGGTGAATGTTGTGTGCAATAGTGTCTGAGTGGTTGCTTTATGTTCTGAGTGTTGTGTTGTCTTTTATGGAGGGAAGTGTTATGCCTGAGTGGTTACTTTATGTTGTGAGTGTTGTGTAGCCTTTTATAGAGGTAAGTGTTGTGCAATGGGAAGGAATCCAGTGGTGGCAGTTGTTACATCTAACATCATTAATTTTTGGTTATGGGGTTGGCATAATAGGTAGATATAGTTAGGAGGTCTAGTATTAGGGTTAATGTCACTGACCTACATTAATAGATGGAGAATCTTAGCTGGGTTGTCACCTATAGTGGTGGAAAAACATAAGTAAATGAGTGAAATGCTTGGGTCTGACCCTGTGGTCTAGCATGGTGGCCCAGGACAGCTTGAGACTTTGCTCCACTTTACAGCTAGGTGGAGTGGGCTTCCTTGATGGTGAGTCTAACATTGGTATATATCAGCTGATGACTTGAAGTTCATCAGCATAGTGATTACTATTGATGATGCAGCCTTTCTAAAGGTGTCTTTTTGCTTTCTTTTCCATCTTACTGATGTTTAGTTGTTTGTTGGAGAGATTGGGGACTTCTGTTTGTCACCTTTGATGTATCAAAAGCTTTTGATGGGGTGTGTCTTTGGGTCTGGTCTTCAAGCTTCCTTCAGTTACCTGTTTCTCTTAATGTGTTCTTTCATATCTGGCTTCCTCTCTGGCCAGTCTTGTCTCCATAATTGTTGATGGATCAAACTCTCTCCTTCATTCCCCATCAAAAGTGATGTCTGTTATGGCTTCATCATTTTTCTTATGCTTGTCATTTCTATCAGCAAGTTCCTCAACAAACAACCAAATGCACTTTTTTGTCAACACTGCATTCCACCACTACTTTCAGGTCTGTTCCATCATTCCTTGCCAGTTTGCCTCTCATTACATTACTGTTAGCTCTGTGAACTCAGATTTAGGCAGGATTACCTAATGGGACAGACACAATCTGGTAAATACAATTCCTCTCCATCTCTCTAAAACCCCTCACTACTATTCCATTTTCTTTAATCACTTTGTAATTCCTTTACTTACAACAGTAAACCTACTTGGTAACATTATAACATCTGACTTATTTTGGAAACCCAACACTGCACAAATATGTAAATTCTCCTGTGAACAGTTGCCCCAGTTATTTGAAGTACTTCTCTCACATCTGGGGAGATTCCACCTCTCCGTATGTATATGACAGAGTTAGGTTCAAAGTAGTCCATCTCATAAACTCTCCCAGTCTGACATTAAAACTTGACCCTTGCTCTATGCTATAGTAGTGGTTCTCTTTGTTTCTATTGTAGATATTACTGTGGTGTCTGCTCGAAAAAACTGGCTGCTTGTGTACCCCTACCATTAGCTAGATCATGTAGTACTTGGCAAGCTACTGCAGTAAATATCTATTGTGTGGCCTCAGGCATCTGAAAGCTGGGCCATTGTGATGTCTACTTTTTTTTTCCTGCAGGAAAGAGGAAACATATTTGTTCCATTTTTTATTTCACTTAACAGACAAATGTTCGACCTCGTAGTGGCCAGATTGAAATGGAGTTGGGATTACGCACCAGAGGGCCCACCTATGACAGAAGCAAGGGAGAGCAGATAGCTCTTAACGTTGACGGAGCATTTAGAGATAAGCGTGACTCAGAAGATAATTTCTACAAAAGGTAATTGATTTATGGGTTTCCATGATGTAGTGGTTAGCATTTGTTCATGTTCATCCTCCCTTTGGAGATGGCTGATAAATGGGTAAGTGGATTAGACTGTTTTATATATAAACACAATTTATATTCTGATTTATTATTTTTCAGGCCTTCTTTCTGGAAAGGATCCTGGAGTTCTTCCAGAAGATTTGTAGAGGTTTTCAGAAAAAGAGAGAATTTTTGGGAGAAGAGAATGGTGAGAGTAAGTGAGCTTGGTAAGGAGACTTTTGCGAGGAAGTACCAGGAGAGATTGAGTGTAGAATGGCAAAAGATGAGAGCAAATGACACAAGGGGAGTAGGAGAGGAGTGGGATGTATTTAGGAAAGCAGTGATGGCTTGCACAAAAGATGCATGTGGCATGAGAAAGGTGGGGGGTGGGCAGATTAGAAAGGGTAGTGAGTGGTGGGATGAAGAAGTAAGTTTGTTAGTGAAAGAGAAGAGAGGCGTTTGGATGATTTTTGCAGGGAAGTAGTGCAAAAGACTGTCATGTGTAATGCACTGAAACCATGGCTCCCTTTCCACATCCATGCCCCACAAAACCTTCCATGGTTTACCTTAGACACTTCATATGCCCTAGTTCAATCCATTGACAGCACGTCGACCCCGGTATACCACATTGTTCCAATTCACTCTATTCCTTGCACGCCTTTCACCCTCCTGTATGTTCAGGCCCCAATTGCTCAAAATCTTTTTCAGGCCATCCTTCCACCTCCACTTTGGTCTCCCGCTTCTCCTTGTTCCTTCCACCTCAGACACATATATCTTTTTTGTCAATCTTTCCTCATTCATTCTCTTCATGTGACCAAACCATTTCAACACACCCTCTTCTGCTCTCTCAACCACAATCTTTTTATTTCCACACATCTCTCTTACCCTTTCATTACTTACTTGATCAAACCACCTCACACCACATATTGTCCTCAAACATTCAATTTCCAACACATTCACCCTCCTCTGCAGAACCTTATCTATAGCCCATGCCTCGCAACCATATAACATTGTTGGAACCACTATTCCTTCAACATACCCATTTTTGCTACGAAATAACGTTCTCACCTTCCACACATTCTTCAATGCTCCCAGAACCTTCGCCCCCTCCCCCACCCTGTGACTCACTTCCGCTTCCATGGTTCCATCCACTTCTAAATCCACTCCCAGATACTAAAATGCTTCACTTCCTCCAGTTTTTCTCTATTCAAAGTTACTTCACAATTAACTTGTCTCTCAGCCCTACTGAACCTAATAACCTTGCTCTTATTCACAGTTACTCCCACCTTTCTTCTTTCACACACTTTACCAAACTCAGTCACCAACTTCTGCAGTTTCTCACCCGAATCAGACACCAACACTGTATCATCAGTGAACAACAACTGACTCACTTCCTAAGCCCTCTCATCTGGAACAGATTGCATACTTGCCCTTCTCTCCAAAACTCTTGCATTCACCTCCCTAAGAACCTCATCCATAAACAAATTAAAGAACCATGGAGATGTTATGCACCCCTGCCGCAAACTGACATTCATTTGGAACCAATCACTTTCCTCTATTCCTACTCGTACACATGCCTTACATCCTTGATAAAAACTTTTCATTGCTTCTGTCAACTTACCTTCCACACCATATGCTCTTTATACCTTCCACAAAGCATCTTTATCAACCCTATCATATGCCTTCTCCAGATCCATAAATGCTGCATACAAATCAATCTGTTTTTCTAAGTATTTCTCTCATACATTCTTCAAAGCAAACACCTGATCCACTCATCCTCTACCACTTCTGAAACCACACCGCTCTTCCCCAGTCTGATGCTATATACATGCCTTTACTCTTTCAGTCATTACCTTCCCATAGAATTTCCCAGGAATACTCAACAAACTTATGCCTCTTTAATTTGGACATTCACCTTTATCCCCCTTGCCTTTGTACAACGGCACTATGCATGCATTCCACCAATACTCAGGCACTTCACCATGAACCATACATACAGTGAATATCCTTACCAACCAATCAATAACGCAGTCACCATGAACCATACATACATTAAATATCCTTACCAACCATTCAACAATGCAGTCACCCCCTTTTTTTTTTATATAAATTCCACTGCAATACCATCCAAACCTGCCGCCTTTCCAGCTTTCATCTTCTGCAAAGCTTTCAATACCTTTTCTCTGTTTACCAAACCATTCTCCCAACCCTCTCACTTCGCACACCACCTCGACTAAAACACCCTACATCTGCCACTCTATCATCAAACACATTCAACAAACCTTCAAAATCCTCACTCCATCTCCTTTTCACTTCATCACTTCTTGTTATTACCTCCCCATTAGCCCCCGTCACTGATGTTCCCATATGTTTTCTTGTCTTATGCTCTTTATTTACCTCCTTCGAAAACACCCTTTTATTCTCCCTAATATTTAATGATACTCTCTCACCCCAACTCTCATTTGCCCTCTTTTGTCACTTCTTGCACCTTTCTCTGACCTCCTGCCACTTCCTTTTATATATCTCCCTGTCATTTGCACTACTTCCCTGCAAAAATCCTCCAAACGCCTCTCTCTTCTCTTTCACTAACAATCTCACTCCTTCATCCACCACTCATTACCCTTTCTAATCTGCCCACCTCCCACCTTTCTTGTGCCACAAGTATCTTTTGTGCAGGCCATCACTGCTTCCCTAAATACATCCCATTCCTCCCCAGTCCAATATGTATAGGAAAGGATCACAATTTAGCACATAATCAAGTATATTCCTATGAGTCCACGGGGAAATGAAACACGGTAAGTTCCCAAGTGCACTTTCATGTAATAATCACATCATCAGGGGAGATACAAGAAAAAAATATGTCTGTCGATATACAATGAAGAGACGTAGCTGGGACACCATTTGGTAAACAAGTGACTGTCCAAAACACAACGAGCATATCATAAACTTATTATGTGGACCAGAAGGGGAATTGTTTACAAATTTTATCAACGATAAATCTATCCTATTTGTATAGACCTTCACTAATGAATTGGTTATTTAGTAATAGAAGATTCAATGATATTTCTCGTGGTACTGGAATTAGAGTTGACAACTGAGATGGCATTACTCCAGTCAGTATGATGATCATAGTTTTGAATGTCCAGTTCTTATACTATATCTATGTTGCTTAAGTCTAACAGAAAGATCCTTACCAGTCTGCCCAACATAAATCTGATCACAATTTCTACATGGCACTTTATAGATGCACCCAGCAGAACTTTCTAGTAAGTTCCTGATTAAGATATTCTTTATAATATTATTGTTGCTGAAGGCAACATTTACATTAAAGGATTGAAGCAACATGGGAAGTAAAGTTATTATTAAAAGGGAGAACTTAAAGATTTTTAGTGTCAATGGGAGGTTGGGGTTCAACTCTATAAAACGATTTCTTTGCCAACTTAAGGGATTTATCAGTGAAAGATCTAGGGTAGTTTAACTTGGATCCAATAAGATATATCTTCTCACACTCATCATCAATAAACTCTGGACTGCGGGGATTTCTGTGTAAGGCAGAAGAATGCTCAAGTAGTTGAACTGTATTATTAGTGTTTCTCTTTTACTTTTTTAAAAAGAAGTGTGGTTAAATAGTTAGTGACTGAATTAAAGTTACCTGTACAGATGTCTAGACATAAGATATCTGAAGTTTTTAAGTTGCAGTTGCAAATGTCTCTTTACTCTCAAATTTAGGATTTTCGTAATGGATACTCCTGAAAATTTAAGTAAAATTTGTATTGTAAATGGAAATGATTTGATTTTCATCTTAGAGTGTTGTGTGACTTTGAATTGTGTTTGCAGCAATGTCATGGACAAATTGGTTTTAACATCTACCAAAGCCTTAAGTGATGTTAGTCGCTATGCAGTGGGTGTTGTACGTGATTCTAGTCTTCACTTAACACCTATAGCTTCTGTTCTTGCTCTCCGACCATCATTTTCTTACCTGGATCATGCAGATAAACGTGGACGGCAGGAACGAAAGGACACAAGTGGAGAGATAGAAGGTGAGGTCTTTAGATCACTATTTTATGTGTTCTTTTTGATTACTTTGCCATACTTCCCATACCCCCCCCCCCATGTTCTTGTGCTGTATTTTAAAGTAAGATGACATAAACACGCATGAACAAAGAGTCTCAGGTGTTACAGACTCTGCCTGCAAGTGGTTGCACTACAAACCAGAGGCCATTTTAGATGAGGCTATATCATCTATAGTGGAGAAGTGAGTACCTTTTTAATCTTGCAAAGGATCTACTTTCCCCAAAAGAGTCCATCATTTCCTGGTTCCTGTAAGGAGTGCAGCTTTGAAGTGGCAGGAGCCCATTAAAGAGGCCCTTGGGTTATATAATTTCTTATTCACCATTTCCCATGTACTGAGGTGTATAAAGGCAGTGTATAAAGGCAATGGGAAAAAGGTGAGTGATCACACTACAGAGGCATAAGTTTGTGGAGTATACCTGGTAAGTTGTATGGGAGGCTGTTGATGGAGAGGGTTAAGGCATGTATAGAGTGTCAGATTAGGGAGGAGCAGTGTGATTTCACAAGTGGTTGAAGATGTGTGGATCAGGTGTCTTTCTTTAAAGAATGGGTGCGAGAGGTACTTAGAAAGACAGATGGATTTGTATGTGGTATTGATGGATCTGGAGAGAGCATATGATAGGGTTGATAAAGATGCTTTGTGGAAGGTCTTAATTATATATGGTGAGGGACAAAGCAGTGAGAAGTTTTTATCAAAGGTGTGAGGCTTGTGTACGAGTAGGAAAAAAAGGAGAATGAACAGTCCCAATTAAAGGTTGGTCTGCAGTAGGGGTTGTGATGTTACCATGTTATTTGGTTTGTTTATGGATGGGATGGTGAGGGAGGTAAATGTGAGAGTCTTGGAAAAAGGGGTGAGAATGCAGTTTTTTGGGGATGATGGCCTGGGAAGTGCGTCAGTTGTTGTTTTCTTGTAATACATCACTGATGGCAGATTTGAATGAGAAAATGCAGAAGTTACTGACTGAGTTTGGAAGAGTGTGTGAAGAGAAAGTTGAGAGTATATTTTGATAAAAGCAGGGTGGTTTAGCAGACTTGAAGGACGGGTTATTTGGGATGTGAGTTTGAAAGGTGAAAAATTGGAGTATCTGGGAGTAGACATGGCAGCGAATGGAACTGTGGAAGTGAAAGTGAGTCATAGGGTGGGGGAGGGGATGAAGGTTTTGAGAGTGCTGAAGGATGTGTGGAAAGAGATAATGTTATCTTGAAGGATGATAATGGGTATGTTTGAAGGAATAGTAGTCCCAACAGTATTGTATGGATGTGGGGCATGGGCTATAGATAAGGCTGTGTGGAGTGGGGCAGATGTGTTGGATGTGAAATGTTTGAGGACAACATGTTGTGTTGAGAGAGTTTGATGGAGTAAGTAATGACAAGGTTAGAGAAATGTGTGATAATAAAGAGTGTGGTTGAGAGAGCAGAAGAGGGTGTGCTGAAATAGTCTGGACATATGGAGAGAATGAGAGAGGAAAGGTTGACAAAGAGGATATATATGTTAGAAGTGGAGGGAACAAGGAGACCAGGGAGACCAAATTGGAGATGCAAGGATGGAATAAAAAGATTTAAGTGATTGGGCCTGAATATGCAGGAGGGTGAAAAGCATGCATTGGACGGAGTGAACTGGAATGATGTGGTATACTGGGGTTGACATACTGTCATTGGATAGAACCAGAGCATGTGAAGTGTCTGTTGTTAAACCATGGAAAGTTCTGTGGGGCCTGGATGTGGATAGGGAGCTGTGGTTTCAGTATATCACACATGATAGCTAGAGAGGGATGTGAGTAGACGTGGCCTTTCCACTTTTGTTCCTGGCGCTACCTCACTTATGTGAGAAAAGGCGATCAAGTGTGAAAGAAAGAAATAATCATGAAAAGTGAGAATAGTATTGAGCCATCGTCAAATGATAATGGTACGTTATCTTGTGACGATAAAAAAGCGACTTACTTTCTAAACAGGTATTTCAACTTATTGTTTGCTATCAGATATTCTTTTAATGTACCACTGGGACAAAACATATTTCTGTATACTGAAAATGAAAAATTGGACTGTGAATATATTGAATGCCATAAAGGACTTAGATATTTAGCAAAACTAAATCTGAATAAATCAAATATCTGTTTCGTTTGATATCTTCCTTAGGATATTGAAAAATATCAGCTGGGAGATAGCTTTTCCGATCACCAAAACATTCAACAGACTGGTGCAGGAAGGGGAAATGCCCAGTGAATTGAAAGCTAGCTCATGTAACACCAGTGTTTAAAAAAGGAGATTGAAAATGCTCATCAAACTACCATCCTATTAATTTCACTTTGGTTCTAAGTAAAGTGTATTTATTCATTATACTTTGTCGCTGTCTCCCACATTAGCGAGGTAGCGCAAGGAAACAGACAAAAGAATGGCCCAACCCACCCACATACACATGTATACACACACACGTCCACACACGCACATATATATACCAATACACTTCAACGTATACATATATACATACACAGACATATACATATATACACATGTACATAATTCATACTTGCTGCCCTTATTCATTCCCGTCGCCACCCTGCCCTACATGAAATGACAACCCCTTCCCTCCACATGTGCGTGAGGTAGTGCTAGGAAAAGACAACAAAGGCCACATTCGTTCACACTCAGTCTCTAGCTGTCGTGTATAATGCACTGAAACCACAGCTCCTTTTCCACATCCAGGCCCCACAAATATTTCCATGGTTTACCTCAGACACTTCACCTGCCCTGGTTCAATCCATTGACAGCACGTCGACCCTGGTATACCACATCGTTCCAATTCACTCTATTCCTTGCACACCTTTCACCCTCCTGCATGTTCAGGCCCTGATTGCTCAAAATCTTTTTCACTCCATCCTTCCACCTCCAGTTTGTATAGAAACAATTATTAGATATAATAGCATTAAATTCCTAGAAAATAGATTAATAACCAATTATCAAAAGTGGTTTTCAGAAAGAAACATGGTGTTTAGTGAATCTGGTATAGAGACTGATTGTGAACAAATGTAGATTAATAACCAGTCATCAAAAGTGGTTTTCAGGAAGAAACATGGTGTTTAGTGAATCTGATATAGAGACTGAGTGTGAACGAATGTGGTCTTTTTTGTCCTTTCCTGGTGCTACCTCTCTGAAAAGGGGAAAGGAGGAATGCTGTTTCCTGTGTGGCAGGGTCGCGATAGGAATGAATGAAGGCAAGCAAGTATGAATATGTACATGTTATATATGTGTATGTCTGTGTACATATATGTATGTATATGTGTGTGTATGGGCGTTTATGTATATGTATGTGTATGAGAGTGGTTGGGCCATTCTTCATCTGTTTCGTGGCACTACCTCACAGATGTGGGAAACAGTGATTAAGTATAATAAATGAAATTGAATATATAATTCTTTATTCATATATATGATAACTAGACCTCCAGAATTTCTTCTCATGTTATATACTTAGACTTTTGTAAACTCTTTGCTAAATTGCCCCATAAATGATTGCCAAATAAAGGTCACAGCAAAGGAGATCAAATCTTTGTGTGGATAGAAGATTGGCTCCCAGAAACAAAGGGTGGTATTAAATAGGGAAGCATCCACCTGGCCTCACACATATGTAATGGCATTAGTTCTAGGACCTATACTTTTCATCATGTACATCATGTACATCAGCACCTGTAGTGCTTATGTGAAAGACAAAGAACAATGTATGTATGAACTTAGGGAGATTGATGCAGTGGAAGAATAGATAGAAATATCTATATATCATCATTAACTCCAATACCGATACATGTATTATGGGATGGATCCTCCAAAAACTCTCATGCACATTCTCATGCCCAGTGTTTTGAATTGAAACATGGACTTCCACGCTTATAAAACTGCTACTTACATTTTCACAAAGCACCTGAAGTCGATTTGTCAGGTGAACAAACATATCTCTTCACTGTTCCTCTGTGCACAAAATACTTCCATTGCAACCAGTCCCCAGTCAGTTCTCTGGAATCAGTATGTGAAATATCAATAACCCTCACCAGTTCTTTCACTGCATATGTCCATCTCTTCCACAGTCAATCTCTCCTCCTGGTTACCTTTGACTGTATTACTGTACATGTTTTTGACCAACTAATCATCTGGCATAAGTTGTACATTGCCATATCATTGTAAAAGACTTTCATATATGTATTTCTGTAATGATTTCTCTAAATCACATATCTTTGTAATTTCTTCATTCTTCATTATATTTTCATGCATCCAATTCTTCCAACTAAGTTATCCATTTGTTGGACTTACCCTGAGCCATATAGATGAAGGTTTCACATAGATACATTAGATGTAGATCAATTCCCCTTCTTGCTTGCTTTTTGCGGACTCTTTGATTAATTCCATGTACAAAAGCTTTCATTGGACTCCAGTTTTCTCCCTCGCATGATTCTGCATTCAGCTTCAGTTTTCCCTCTGTTGTGCTTATTGAACTTTACTCCCAAATATTACCCAAATATTAAAACTCATTCACAACATACAGTTCTTCACCGTGTAGGCTGACTTTACATTGACCCAGCCCTTTCAGAGACTAGTCTTGTCTTTGCATTCAGTTTCGGCTTCCTTTTGTCCAGTCTATCCTCTTATTTTGTTAACAACATAGCATTAACTACTTATAGAGACTGTGGCAACTTCAGCACTATTTCTTTATGATAGATTTTTATACTGTTTTCATCCCAGATAGCTTTCACCTCATGTAAAGCCCCATCCATAAAACATTGATTAAACATAGATTCCTTCTTGTATCATATTCCTGTTTTTTATTTCTTATTTCCACATTTCTTGTCATCTTTCCTTTCTCATTTCTTATTCCCCTTTTTCTTCACAAAGGCTTGTTTTCATTCAGTGAAGACTTCTGTTCATGATACAGACTTTTTGAGAAAAAACCTTGAGCGTATGGAAGAACAAGGGAACTTTGAGTTGAAAATATTAATGCTGTTTTTATTCAGTTACTTGGCAAAACTTTAGGTAATTAATTTTTTTCACAGATTCAGATGACGAGGAAAAGGCTAAGAAAGTGACTATACGATTTGAGAAACCAGAAACAGAGAAGAGCCGTAAAGCAAAAGAAAAGAGCTATGGTTTCCTCCTTCGACAGATACGTGAAGAGCCATGGATTGAAGTGACTTACCACAAGTATGTTCTATTTATTGGTTGTTGAAGAACTTTATCTATGGAATAAGTCAGAAGTTAAAAATTTTTCCCATAGATAATGAAGAGAGTTACCATCATGAATGGACTTTAGATTTTCACATCTTATTTACTCATTCATACAAGCTAAGAATGAAAACTTTGTATTCCTGATCTCATACTTTTTTGTAGAAAATCTTTTTTTTCCAAATTACTTATTCCAGCTCAGGGAAGGAGCATCAGGAACAAACAACAACCTCATTTTCACATATCCACTCCTTAGCTGTCATGTATAACTACCTTCCATTTTATCCATATACCATGTTCATCTTAGTTTACTGTGCTTTGCAGAAAGATTATATCTTCATCCACTGAAATTATTCTTCTTTTCGGTGTTCAACACATTTTCTAGTTCTGTGGAGAAGGGGTTGGAAGTTATTTAGGGTATGAAGGCATGTACAGAGCATCAGATTGGGGAAGAGCAGTGTGACTTCAGAAGTGGTAGAGGATGTGTGGATCAGGTGTTTGCTTTGAAGAATGTATGTGAGAAATACTTAGAAAAGCAAATGGATTTGTATGTAGCATTTATGGATCTGGAGAAGGCATATGATAGAGTTGATAGAGATGCTCTGTGGAAGGTATTAAGAATATATGGTGTGGGAGGCAAGTTGTTAGAAGCAGTGAAAAGTTTGTATCGAGGATGTAAGGCATGTGTACGTGTAGGAAGAGAGGAAAGTGATTGGTTCTCAGTGAATGTAGGTTTGCGGCAGGGGTGTGTGATGTCTCCATGGTTGTTTAATTTCTTTATGGATGGGGTTGTTAGGGAGGTGAATGCAAGAGTTTTGGAAAGAGGGGCAAGTATGAAGTCTGTTGGGGATGAGAGAGTTTGGGAAGTGAGTCAGTTGTTGTTCGCTGATGATACAGCGCTGGTGGCTGATTCATGTGAGAAACTGCAGAAGCTGGTGACTGAGTTTGGTAAAGTGTGTGAAAGAAGAAAGTTAAGAGTAAATGTGAATAAGAGCAAGGTTATTAGGTACAGTAGGGTTGAGGGTCAAGTCAATTGGGAGGTGAGTTTGAATGGAGAAAAACTGGAGGAAGTGAAGTGTTTTAGATATCTGGGAGTGGATCTGGCAGCGGATGGAACCATGGAAGCGGAAGTGGATCATAGGGTGGGGGAGGGGGCGAAAATTCTGGGAGCCTTGAAGAATGTGTGGAAGTCGAGAACATTATCTCGGAAAGCAAAAATGGGTATGTTTGAAGGAATAGTGGTTCCAACAATGTTGTATGGTTGCGAGGCGTGGGCTATGGATAGAGTGGTGCGCAGGAGGATGGATGTGCTGGAAATGAGATGTTTGAGGACAATGTGTGGTGTGAGGTGGTTTGATCGAGTAAGTAACGTAAGGGTAAGAGAGATGTGTGGAAATAAAAAGAGCGTGGTTGAGAGAGCAGAAGAGGGTGTTTTGAAATGGTTTGGGCACATGGAGAGAATGAGTGAGGAAAGATTGACCAAGAGGATATATGTGTCGAAGGTGGAGGGAACGAGGAGAAGAGGGAGACCAAGTTGGAAGTGGAAAGATGGAGTGAAAAAGATTTTGTGTGATCGGGGCCTGAACATGCAGGAGGGTGAAAGGCAGGCAAGGAATAGAGTGAATTGGAGCGATGTGGTATACCGTGGTTGATGTGCTGTCAGTGGATTGAATCAGGGCATGTGAAGCGTCTGGGGTAAACCATGGATAGCTGTGTAGGTATGTATATTTGCGTGTGTGGACATATGTATATACATGTGTATGGGGGTGGGTTGGGCCATTTCTTTCGTCTGTTTCCTTGCGCTACCTCGCAAACGCGGGAGACAGTGACAAAGCAAAAAAAAAAAACAAAACTATTAGATTTAAGATTTTCACTATTGATGAATATGATTTTGTTAGTGATTTACATCTATCTGTTTGAATCTCTGGCGGCTGTTCCCCCAGGAACTCCCTCAAGGGGGTAGCCATGGCAAAAGAGTCTTCATAACTGGTTACTCCAGTGCCACTTTTTAGCCTGTAGTGCCTCATCCTTGACAGGCCACTGGTAAAGGGCAATTTGAGCACAGTGTTTCCAGAGGCTCCTACCTAATGTTCATATAGACTACTTCTACCTAATTTAGATTAGTCTACCTAATGTTCCTGCCTGTAACTTCTACTTAATGTTTCTACCTAATGTTCCTACCAACTACTTCTATCTATTGTTCCTATCATGTCACCAAAAGGTAGGATTAGTGCCTAGTGCTCGCCACAGGAAAATCTAGAGTTAAAAAGAATGAGTTGCTTGAGTTAAGTGTTGTCGTGTTATGTATGCCAACAGTCCACTTGTGGGTGAGGCAGAAAGAAAAGACAGCTTCCTGGGTCAGAGGAATGCAGTTTGACAATCACTAAAGTGCTGGCTCACTACGCAACCATCACTAACCCTCCTGATTCCCATGCAGGAAGTACCGGTAATAAACATCCCTGGTGATTGGCTTTTTACCAACTTCTGCCTACCAAGAGATTGATAACTGATTGCATTCTGTAAGATTTTAGATTATCAGTTGTCATTCATGAATGATTTGGTAAATGTTTATTCACCAGAATGAATACAGATGGAAAATATGGAAGCTAGCTATGTGGGAGAGTACGTTTAAGTATATAAAGCAAGACAAGCTATGAATGATATGTAATGTTGAGCTTTGTATCAGTTTTTCTAAGTACCTGTGAGGGGTTAGATGTTATCACAGGATAATACTGACAACACATGCAGTTTACCAATTTGCAGTGGGAAATATAGAAGGGTTAGCAAAATGCTCAGATCATGCAATAACTATAATTAAGATTATTTAATGTACTGCATGAAGATACTTGTACACTGCAAGGGTGATTGGCACAAACCTAAACAGTAATAAGACACCCAGCTGATGTGCTTATGTCTTCAACGTAGCTTGGCATAGCCTGGGGCTTTGTGCTGGGTGATGAAAAGGATTTTTTTATGT
Source organism: Panulirus ornatus (assembly GCF_036320965.1). NCBI lineage: Eukaryota > Metazoa > Arthropoda > Malacostraca > Decapoda > Palinuridae > Panulirus > Panulirus ornatus. The sequence goes on along the minus strand of NC_092227.1, from coordinate 72,621,204 downwards.
TAGCTGTGATGGCATGAGGAACTGAGGGTCCTAGTCAAAGCCATACCATTAACGGTGTGTATATATATATTGTAGCTGAAGTCAGGTACCCAGTTTATTGATCAGCCCTGTGGGGAGGATGAACAGTTTGGTTGAATACAGAGAAAATATTTTGATCAGGATTTGAATTTATGTAGGCTCGACCATGGTCGACCTGTGAATGTGTCACAGTTGGCAGTGCTAACTGCCTTATTTGGTGGTTGCTAATGCAGGATGGTGATGACAGCATGGTGGTGGGTAGCTGTCTTGTTCAGCTGTCAAAGTTGTAAGGGGCATATGTGGCAGACCTTTACCATTGTAGACAGATATCCAGGGTTCAGGGGTATCCTCATTGCTGGAACATACCAAACAGCTGGTGTGTGACACCTCCCTGCAATGGAAATGTGGCTTTTTTATTGGCCACAGTGAATTTTTTGGCCAATATCACACTTTCATGTGATACATCCACTGATTCAAGCCCATACAGAGGGGCAGACTCAGTAAATCAGCTGGAGAAATAGGGTGATTTAGATGAACGGGTTTCAGAGCTGTTTCTGCAGTCGGGGAGAGCACCAATCCACTACAGAAACATGACACTTTGGAACAACATCTTCCTTAGGGTAACTCAAGAATGTTAGCTAAAGATAGTAACTATTGGCAAAACTACCAGGCCATCAGTCACCAATCCTAGTATCTATGGCATTGTTTGGGCTGCTTCTATTATGCCTTACCCAAACATCCTGGAGAAAAAAACCTGATGCCATTGGGCAGGTGCTGATGCTGTTGATGATGTGAGGTATTAGTTTAGGATGGGATAATCCTCATGAGGTTATATTCCTACTGTAAAGGGAGTATGATAGACTAGTCATTGATCTTGCCAAAAGGAACAGTGAACCTCTTGTTGGTGAAGAAAGAGATCTACTTAGTAAGGAAAGAGGCTGTGTGCATAACAGGTAGGAGAGGAATTCTATTGCAAATTAAATGATGTGCAGCATTATTGATGTAGTTGGGTCACATAAGTAAATAGAAAAACTCTCTGGAAGTTCTTTGTATGATGTGCATGGGAGATATTTTTGATGTTGAGATTTTAATGTCAGTAGTGCATATTTGGAGAGTGTGGGGGGAAGCATTGGTGGTGTTGCCAGAGTCCACCTTTATGAAGTTGCTCTGTGTGTGAAAAGTCATGTTTGACAAGGCTATACATTATCATTAGGAGTACAGTCTCACTGGAGCACTTCTCACTCTAAAGGAGTCCACATTCCCCTGCTACTGGGAGTAGTGCCCCAGGAACCTTTGAAAAGATGTCCTGGGTAACGCTAAGACTTTTTTTTTTTTTTCAAAGAGGCCGTACAGTAATAATAAACAGAAAGTAAATAAAGTTGCTTGAAATGAATGTGTGAGTGCATCAATGCTATGTAATGTCAACATGATTGTTTAATGTTTATATGGATTAGGCATTACTTGAGATGGGAACAAGATGGGGTGATTGTTGGGTAGCCCGGGCTTATGGAAACGGGATGGAAGTTTCCACATTTGCTGTATGCACGTGAGGCTCTCTTCTTAGCTAAATCAGAATATGTGGATAGAATGTTAGGCTGTTTGAATAATGTATGTAGGAGGATGCTGAAAGTTAATAAAAATAAGAATGAGTTGCTAATTTTTAAAAGGATTGGAAGACTGTAGTTTAATATCAGTTTGCATGATGAAGAATTAAAGATGTGGATGGCATTTGGTATTTGAGAGTAAAGTTCAGCAAGGCTTATCATAAAAAAACTGAAATTGAGAAAAGAGTTGAGCAAGGAATAAAAATTGGAAGGGCACTGAAAGCTCAAGTGAATGGAAAAAGTTAGGCATAGTGTGTGCAAGAAGCACTTTTAGAGGAGCAATTGCTCCAGCTATGATAAGTGGATTTGAAACTCAGTTTTATGTATAGGTCAGGGTAGGTAGAAAATAAGAGCAGGAGAGGGGACTAACTTTTCTCTTATAGTGAGCAACATGGCTCATGCAAAACACACCCCTGTCGAGGCCAAGTTAGGTGAAAGAAAAAAGTAAGAGGGAAAGAAGTAGAAATTAGGGCTTTGCAGGTGTTTATAGACCTGACTCTTAGAGGAAGAAAGGTTATATGAAGAGGGAAAGACAAAGAAAGGAAGAGAATTCCACAGCTTAGCATAGTATGTTTGGAATATGGAGGACTGATCAGTGAAAATGATATGAGAAGGATATGTTGTGTGAAGAAATCATTAGAAAGGCACATTAACGAAAGTCTTTAGGATTGTATGGCAGACAATAGGCTTTCTAGAAGATATATGACTACAATTGAAGGTAACAGGAAGAGAGGCAGGCTATAGGAGATGGAGAGGTGTAGAGAGAATTGGTGAGGTTTAGGGATGTATCAGTTGAATAAACAAGATGAATGACTCAGGATTGGATGCAGTGGAGACAGTTTGTGTACAGATTAAGTGTGAATGGAAATACTGGTCTCACTTAATTAAAGTGAAAGAGTAAGAAGCACTTCCATCGGTTTGGATGTTTCACTTAAGCAAACTGGTCTTGGGTTAAGGATGTGCTTAATGATTTTAGGAGCTGTTTATAAATGATCCTCCTAATGGAATTAATGACAGTTAGATATATTAATAGATAGGAACAAGATGTAGAATAGTGTATGATGGCTAATTAGCAAATATTCAGGTATTGATTGGCAGTAAGTATGATGATAAAGAATGAGCTAGTGTATTCATTTTTTTCATGCAGAAGTTGTGTTTAATGATTTTTAGTGAAGTAATCCATAGAGGAAGTCTTTCACATTGGTTATATGTGAATAGATCACAGCAGAATCCAGGTTTTTGAATACTCATTTCTTTGTTTAATAGATTCATTAAAAATCATTGTACAAAAGTAATGCTTCTTTTAGTTATCATCTTACTTGCTTTGGTGATATGCAGCATTATATATGATGCAGCTGGATGATTTCATATTTATAATGGTGTACACAAAACTTCGTTTTATGAAATCTTCTGTCTCATCATGAAGAGAGAGCTTCATTCCTCATTGCATAATGCATCTTCTCTTTCAGATTTGGGAGTGAGCGTAGTGAGTTTGATATGCGGAAGATGTATTGCATGTATGAGGATGAGCATGTTGATCAGTTCAGTCTTGGATCAAAGGAATATTTGAGTCAGCTAGTGCCTCCCACAGAGGAAGTTCAGGCAACCACACCAGGACTCCCAGCTCATCTTATGTCCCGTTCTGCACTCATCTCCCTTCCTTTGCATGATCGAGTCAAAACTGTAATGATTAACGGTATGTTTATAAGATAAAAATCTAGATAAAGTCTGGTAGATGCAGTCATAGTTGGTAATTTTCTCATTTGTAGGTACATAAACATCCTGACTCATTAAAGAGTTAAGATTGTTTTCCAGGCATCCAGAACTGTGTGATATGCACAGAATCTTTTTCAAATATTTTAGGAAGCTGTTACCTCCAAGTTTTCAGTTTCTGAAGAACCACATTTACTGTATGAAGTACTTTTGAAAGAATTCTCAATGTTAATTTGGTCATTATAGATGGGATGCAGTTGACAGATATTTGTCTTGAAATATAAGAATTCTCATTACTGTTTCAGCAAGATTAAAAAAAGATAGAAAAGGGAAAGTTCAAAAATATAGAGAAAATAGATAAAGAAAAAAAGAAGGAATTTGGGAAATGGTAATCTGTGTTTGAGAATTTATAGTAGACCACTGAGTGGGATGGGATGAAGTGGAAAATTGATCAAATGAGAAAGTGCTCATATGATATAGATAATTTCTTAATATTCTTTTGAAATCACCAGTCATGATACAAAAATTTTCCCTTTTTTGCAGCTGGTGTGGCATCATTTGTTGAACTTCTGGGAGTGTTGGGTTGTGGGAACAATGTAGAGTCTGCACTCTCTGTACTTAAGGTTCTACAGCAGGTTGCAGTGCTTGTTCAAGGCAACTGGGTTGTCAAATCAGACTTACTTTACCCAAAGGACAGCAAGTCAGAGTCTGGAGTACCTAATGAACTTATTCAGCGAGGCAGAGATTATGTGGTTGGTATTAAAGATAAGTGGGTAGGTTGTAGATCAGTAGGCTTTGGTTAACCGCAGAAGACCACTTATAGGAGAAGCATAGAAGTCAGATAATTTCATGTTAGTGGCATCATTTCTTTCAATACTGAGGTCAAACCTTATTGTAACTCTCTCTGGTGATTTTAGAAGGGTTCATGCATAGTTTAGTTGACTTTTCTTTGTCTTTTTAGTATTGGCCAACAGAGGCTTGTACCTTTATCCGGTTTAGGAGACAAGCAGCAGACTGTATCAAAAGCAAAGTTAAACTAATAGAGTGGTCACTTCATCCTTGAATGTTTGGCTGCTGCTTGCTTACTAGTCATCAGTTAACATGAATTCCTCTGTTTAGACACTTAATACCTTGAATTGTCTGTAGCTAACCTCAGTCCAGTTAGCTGGCTTCTCAGTTAATCATATCATTGCAGAGGGTATACATAACAAATCACATTTTGCCCATACATTGTGGGTTATACAAATAGAGATTCCCACTTTCAAAAATGCCATGTGGGGTATTAGAATACAGATATTAGAGTTGTTGATGTCCATTTCCAGCCATCATGTGGTGCCATACAGTAGATCAGTTATTTTTCCCTTCTGAGGGTTAGCTACCCTGAAGATGTTCAAGAGAGAAGTACAGTAAAGTCACGCTGCTGTGGCAATGAATGAAAATCCAGGTAATTTCTTAGATTTAGTGGATATCTTTATTATCAATGGGCATACAAAGTAGATATCCATATAGATTCATGTACAGTCACTCATATACTGGTAGTTACTATTGTACTGGTGCAGTAGAAGCAAGAAGAATTAAATATGCTAGTCAATGTTTGGCATTGCTGACTGGCTTATAACAGTTGATGATTTACACCGTTTGATTCTTTACAGCACTGGTGTAAAGCATTGCATCCAAGCCAATTTTATAATTTTGAAATCATGAATAAGTACTGTTTTAACTATCACAGTCAATTTTTTTTTCATTTTCAAAAATTATTCCTCACCAGAAGTGGATGTTAGGCCATGAGCCTGCCACAGTGAAACAATTCTTTATCTTAGAGTTCATATGTCAGTAATGGGAAAAGCACATTAATGCAGCAGTCTAGCATGGGAAATGCCTTATAGGTGCAGGTGTTGAAAATGAAGGTAAGTGAGAGCTGGAGGGAGCAAGTGTCAAAAAACATGACAAAAAGGGAGTGGCCATAGCAAAAGGGTCTCCATAATTGATGTACTCCAATGCTGCTTCTTAGCCTTTAGTGCCTCACCCTGAACAGGCATCTGGCGGAGGGCAAGTCTAGTGCAGTGTTTTCAAAGACTATTACCTAATGTTCTTACTGACTACTTGTACCTAATGTGTCTACCTAATGTTCCCTTCTAATGTTCCAACTCACTACTACTACCTGATGTTCCTACTCGCCTCTTTATAAATTTTTCTTGTCCTCTTGGATCATGTGAACTAATGTAGCGTTTCTTTATACACAGTTATACCTCTTTACAAAAAAGACAAGTGTGGGGCGTGCTGAAGTTGCAGATGTGGTGGGTCTGCCAGGCAGTGACTTGAAAGACATATTACATGGAGTGTCTCGATCTCGAGGATCCCGAGTAACATGGGAGTTTCTCTTACCAACAGATATGGCATTCTTAAAAAAGTAAGACATTTTTGTTGTTTTATTTAGCTGTTTAGACTAGATTACTAAAAAGACTATCAGGTAGAAGGTCCCCAGTCTGAATATCCATAGTCTGAGTGCATCCAAAATGGGGCAAGAGTTTCCAAAATATGAATTTAGGGGCTTTTGCTCTTGTTCTTTATTTCTGATGTTCTCTGTCAAGCTTGCATTTGCAACCACATTATTTTCTTTGTGACTGCCAAACTCAGCCATATTCTGTGTTACACTTGTCACATCATATGTCCAACGAATTTGCTTTCATTCTTCAGATTGAGTACCTACTTCTCTCATAGTTTACCAAGGAAATTAAATGTAGTGATAGGAATTCAAAAAACAAAGTAAGAAATATTACATTCCTTTTGGTCTGCACATGTTGGATTGGTTGGAAATGCATTGACTGATACGGTGGCAAAAGATGGATGAAGGAGGAGTGAGATAGATTTTCTGTACCTAAACATACAGTACATTAAAGTAAATGAAAATTTCGAAAGGCAACTTACAGTGAAGGAGAGATTGGAAGCAGAAGATATTAAAGAAAACAGATGAAATATAAAATGATATGATGAAATATAAAGAGCAGTAGGATGTTATTCAGAGGGAAAAAATAGGTGAAAGGATATTGTGGTTAGATTAAAATCTGGGTACAAAACTGGAAGGGATTATTGAATAAGTTGTGAAGATGAAGTTAAAAGATGTAATTCTTTATGTGAAAGAAATTAGATACACTTCAGTATTATATTCAGTAATTTGACATGCCATCTAAGTTTAGAATGAAAGGTGATATGGAAGATAATGTTATAAGATTAATAGAACAGATTAATGTAAAAACTGTAATATATATGTGTGGTAATAAAAAGAGTGTGGTTGAGAGAGCAGAAGAGGATGTGCTGAAATCTATCTGTCTGTCTTTCTGTATCTCTGATGCCTGTTCCAATTGGAACTCCCACAAGGGTTTGGCCACGGCAGTAGAATCTCCATAATCAGAGAACTCCTGTGCCGCTTCTTAGCTTTCTTAGCCTCACCCTTGATGGGCCACTGGCAGAGGGCAGCTCTAACACAGTGTTTCAGAGGCTCCTACCAAATGTTCCAACTAACTACTTCTATCTGGTGTACTGGAATGATTTGGAGATATGGAGAGAATCAGTGAGGAAAGGTTTACAAAGAGGAAATTTGTGTCAGAATTGGAGGGAACAAGGAGAACCAGGAGATCAAATCGGAGAAGGAAGAATGGAGTGAAAAAGATTTTAATCGATCAGGTGCCTGAACATGCAGGAGGGTGAATTCAAATGATATGGTATACTGGGGTCAACATCCTGTCATTGACTGAACCAGGGCATATGATGTGTCTGGGGCAAACCATGGAAAGATCTATGGAGTCTGGATGTGTATAGGGAGCTATGGTTTTGGTGCATTACACATGAGAGCCAGAGAATGGGTATGAGTGGATTTGGCCTTTCTTTGTCTCTTTTTGGTGCTACCATGCTAACGCTGGAAATGGTGATCAAGTATGAAAAAAGATATGTGTATATTTCATTTCTTTCTTATTCTTTCATACATGATCACTGTTTCCCATGTTAGTGAGTTAGTGCCAGGAACAAATGAAGAAAAGTTGCATTGACTCACATTCTCTAGCCGTCATGTGCAATGCACCAACACCACAGCCTCCTATTCATGACTGTGACACACAGACCTTTCCATGTTTTCTCTGGCCAATTCACATGCCATAGTTCAGTCTAATGACAGCATGTTGAGCTCTGTATACCACATCATTTCAATTCATTCTGTCCTAGCACCCCTTTCACCCTCCTGCATGCTCAGGCCCTGAACACTCAAAATCTTTTTCATTACATCCTTTCATCTTCTATTTGGTCTTACTTTTCTCCTTGTCCCCTGCACTTCATACACATGTATATCCTTTTTTTTTCAACCTCTTCTCTCATTCCACATATCCAAACCATTTCTGTGTACCCTCTTCAGCTCTCTCAACCATGCCCGTATTTATTACCATACCTCTGTTTTACCCTTTTATTACTTGCTCCATCAAACCACAACATGCCACACAATTTCCTCTAACATTTGATTTCTAACACATCCACCCTCTTCTGCACATCCTCATCTGCAACCCATGCCTCATATCTATGCAACATTGTTGGGACCATTGTGCCCTCAAACATTCCCATATCCACCCTCCCAGATAATGACCTCTCCTTACACACATTCTTTAATGCTCCCAGAACCTTTGCCCCCTCACTAACTCTATGACTCATTTCTGCCTCCTTGGTTCCATTTGCTGCCATGTCCACTCCCATGTTTTTAAAACACTTATTTTCCTTCAAATTTTCCCCATTCAGACTTAAACCCCAATTGACCTGTTATTCTGCCCTGCTGAACCTAGTAACCTTGCTTTTATTCACATTTACTTTCATCATCCTCCTTTCACACACTCAATCACCAACTTTTGCAGTTACTCACTCAAATCTGCCACCAGTACTATATTGTAAGCAAACAGTTGACTTACTTCTCAGGCCTCCTCATACTCTACAAACTGCGTACTTGGCCCTTTTTCCAAGACTCTTGCCTTTACTTTCCGCAACATAAACATGATGATATACACCCCTGCCTCAGACAAACCTTCCATTGGAACCTCACGCTCTCCTCTCTTATTTATACACAAGCCTTACACCCTTGATAGAATCTTCTCTGCTTCTAGCATCTTTCTTCCCACACATTCCATGACACCTTTCACAAGGCATCTCATTCATCCCTTTCATATGTTTTCTCCAGATCCATAAATGCCTCATACAATTCTGTTTTTCTTAGTATTTCACAAACACATTCTTTAAAGCAAACACACATCCTGCACCACTTCTGAAACCACATATCTCTTCCCTGGTCTGTACATGCCTTCACCCTCTTAATCAATACTCTCCCATGCAACTTACCAGGTATGCTCAACAAACTTGTACCTCTGTAATTTGAACACTCACCTTTGTCCCCCTTGTCTTTATACAGTGGCCTTGTACATGCATTCTGTCTATCCTCAGGCACCTCACCATAGTCCATATATATACTGAAAATTCTAATCAATCAGTCAACACAATCACCCCTTTTTTGATGAATTCAACAGCAATACCATCCACTCCAGGCATGTTATCATTTCACCATATGCAAAGCTTTTCCCTCTTCTCTAGATCACAGTGTATGACCCTCTCACTTTGCACAATAGCCAGACCCACACATCCCACATCTACCACCCTATCGTCAAACATACTCAACAGTCCTTCAAAATGCTCACTTTATCTCCTCCTTATTTCATAACTATTCCTTACAATTTACCTATTTGCCCCCTTTCACCATTGTTCCCATGTTTATATCCTATCTATTTATTATACTTTGTCACTGTCTCCCGCATTAGGGAGGTAGCACAAGGAAACAGATGAAAGAATGGCCCAACCCACCCACATACACGTATATACATACACATCCACACACGCACTTATACATACCTATACATTTCAATGTATACATATATATATACATTCACAGACATATACATACATACACATGTACATAATTCATACTTGCTGCCTTTATTCATTCCCATCGGCCACCCCGCCACACATGAAATGACAATCCCCTCCCCCCGCATGCGCGCGAGGTAGTGCATGTTTATATCCTATCTATTTATTATACTTTGTCGCTGTCTCCCGCTTTAAGGAGGTAGCGCAAGGAAACAGATGAAAGAATGGCCCAACCCACCCACATACACGTATATACATACACGTCCACACACGCACTTATACATACCTATACATTTCAATGTATACATATATATATACATTCACAGACATATACATATATACACATGTACATAATTCATACTTGCTGCCTTTATTCATTCCCATCGGCCACCCCGCCACACATGAAATGACAACCCCCTCCCCCCGCATGCGCACGAGGTAGTGCTAGGAGAAGACGACAAAGGCCACATTAATTTACACTCAGTCTTTTCCTAGTGCTACCTCATGCCCGTGCGCACGGGGGGTTGCCATTTCATATGTGGCAAGGTGGTGGTGGGAATGGATGAAGGCAGCATGTATGAATATGTACATGTGTATATATGTATATGTTTGTGTATGTATACGTTGAAATGTATAGGTATGTATATGTGCGTGTGTGGGCGTTTATGTAAATACATGTGTACGTGGGTGGGTTGGGCCATTCTTTCATCTGTTTCCTTGCGCTACCTCGCTAATGCGGGAGACAGCGACAAAGTATAACAGAATAAACATTTCAAGATATATCAACATATACATACACAGATATACATATATACACGTACATTGTGATTCTTGCGGCCTTCGTCCATTCCCGTCGCCCCCACACCACACAGGAAAATAGCATCCACCCCTCCAGTGAGGTAGCCCCAGGAAAAGACAAAAAAAGGCCACATTTGTTCACACTCAGTCTCTAGCTGTCATGTGTAATGCACTGAAACCACAGCTCCATTTCCACATCCAGGCCTCACAGGCCTTTCCATGGTTTACTCCAGATGCTTCACAAGCCCTAGCTGAATCCATTAACAGCATGTCGACTCCAGAATACCACATCATTCCAATTCACTCTATTCCTTGCATGCCTTTCACCCTCCTTTATGTTCAAGCCCCAATCACTTAAAACCTTTTTCACTCCATTCTTCCACCTCCAATATGGTCACCTGCTTCTTGTTCCCCCCACCTCTGACACATATATCCTCTTTGTCAATCTTTCTTCACTCATTCTCTCCATGTGTCCAAACCATTTCAACATGACCTCTTCTGCTCTGTCAACCATGCATTTTTTATTACCACACATCTCTCTTACCCTTTTGTTACTTACTCGATTAAACCACCTCACACCACATATTGTCCTCAAACATTTAATTTCCAACACATCAACCCTATTCTGCACAACCCTATCTTTAGCCCATGCCTCACAACCATATAACATTGTTGGAACCACTGTTCTTTCAAACATACCCATTTTTGCTTTCCGAGATAAAGTTCTCACCTTCCACACATACTTCAATGCTCCCAGAACCTTTGCCCCTTCCCCCATCCTGTGACTCACTTCCACTTCCCTGGTTCCATGTGCTGCTAAGTCCACTCCCAGATATCAAAAACACTTTTTCCTCCAGTTTTTCTCCATTCAAACTTACCTCCCAATTAAAGTGTCCCTCAACCCTGCTCTTATTCACATTTACTTTCAACTTTCTTACACTTTACCAAAATCGGTTACCAACCTCTGCAGTTTCTCACCCGAATCAGCCACCAGCGCTGTGTCATCAGCGAACAACAACTGACTCACTTCCCAAGCCCTCTCATCCAAAACACACTGCATACTTGGCCCTTTCTCCAAAATTCATGCATTTACCTTCCAAGCCACCCCATCCATAAACAAATTTAACAACCATGGAGACATCATGCACCCCTGCTGCCAACTAACATTCACTGGGAACCAATCACTATCCTCTCTTCCTACTCATACACATGCCTTGATAAAAACTTTTCACTGCTTCTAGTAACTTACCTCCCACACCATATACTCTTAAACCCTTCCACAAAGCATCTCTATCATACCTATCATATGCCGTCTCCAGATCCATAATGCTACTACATACAAATCCATCTGTTTTTGTAAGTATTTTCACATTCATTCTTTAAAACAAACACCCAATACACATATCCTGTACCACTTCTGAAACCACACCGCTCTTCCCAAATCTGATGCTCTGTACATGCCTTTACCCTCTCAGTCAATACCCTCTCATATAATTTCCCAGGAATACTCAACAAACTTATGCCTCTGTAATTTGAACACTCACCTTTATCCCCTTTGCCTTTGTACAGTGGCATCATGCATACATTCTGCCAATCCTCAGGCACTTCACCATGATTCATATTTATACTGAATATCCTTACCAACCAGTCAACAACGCAGTCACCCCATTTTTTAATATATTCCACTGCAATACCATCCAAACCCGCAAAGCTTTCACTACCTGTTCTCTGTTTACGAAACCATTCTCCCTGACCCTATCACTTTTCACACCAACCCGAACAAAACACCCTATATCTGCCATTCTGTCATCAAACACATTCAACAAACCTTCAAAATACTCCCTCCATCTCCTACTCACTAGTTATTACCTCTCCATTTGTATCTGAGTGAAATAAGTGGATGGATGTAAGAATGAGATGAGGTATATGTTTGCAGGAGAGAAGATATGGAAGAATATTAAGATATAAATCTTGATATAAGATGCCTGCAGGTGTTTTTGTATGGAACAGTCTGAATTGCATAGGAAAAGTATGATGAACAAACGCTCAGATTGGTTTTTCAAAATATTATCAACTTTGACCAGGTATCCAGATGTGGTACAAAGACAACAGATGATCTGGCAGTCCAGAAGTGAACAGCTGTCACACATTTTCAAGGATAAGGTAAGAGGACATGTGTTTGTTTTGAGTTTTCTTGAACCCAGCTATAATGAAGAGTTTGATATATTCTGCACTACAGAGCTAACCTGGCTGTACAATAACAGTAAAGCAGGTATGGTCCTCATTTGAAAGAAATCATAAAGTAATAAAAACATGAAATTTCCCTTGGTTTTGACTTTGTATAATGATAATGTTATACCTGTGGCACTTTTAACCAAGCTACCCGCAGAGTGTGGTGGGGAGAGGAGAGGGTGTTTATGAAATGGTTTGGTCACATGGAGAGAATGAGTGACGAAAGATTGACAAAGGATATATGCATCAGAGGTGGAGGGAAGAAGGAGAAGTGGGAGACCAAATTGGAGGTGGAAGGATGGGGTGAAAAAGATTTTGAGCGATCAGGGCCTAAACATACAGGAGGGTGAAAGCCATAAAGTGAATTGGAACGATGTAGTATACTGGGGTTGACGTGCTGTCAATGCATTGAACCAGGGCATGTGAAGCGTCTGGGGTAAACCATGGAAAGGTGTGTGGAGCCTGGATGTAGAAAGGGAGATGTGGTTTCGGTGGATTACACATGACAGCTGGAGACCAAGTGTGAATGAATGAGGCCTTTTTTCTGTCTTTTCCTGGTGCTACCTTGCTGGAGGGGGAGGGGGGATGCTGTTTCATATGTGGGGGGGTTGGCAACAGGAATGAATGAAGGCAGCAAGTATGAATATGTACGTGTGTCTATGTCTGTATATGTATATATATATATGAATATGTGTGTGTGTAGGCGTTTATGTATATATATGTGTATGTGGGTGGGTTGGGCCATTCTTTCATGTTTCCTTGCGCTACCTTGCTAACGTGGGAGACAGCTGCAAAGTATAATGATGATGAAATATATATATATATATATATATATATATATATATATATATATATATATATATATATATATATATATATATAAGAGGGAGACCAAATTGGAGGTGGAAAGATGGAGTGAAAAAGATTTTGTGTGATCGGGACCTGAACATGCAGGAGGGTGAAAGGAGGGCAAGGAATAGAGTGAATTGGAGCGATGTGGTATACCGGGGTTGACGTGCTGTCAGTGGATTGAATCAAGGCATGTGAAGCGTCTGGGGTAAACCATGGAAAGCTGTGTAGGTATGTATATTTGCGTGTGTGGACGTATGTATATACATGTGTATGGGGGTGGGTTGGGCCATTTCTTTCGTCTGTTTCCTTGCGCTACCTCGCAAACGCGGGAGACAGCGACAAAGCAAAAAAAAAAAAAAAATATATATATATATATATATATATATATATATATATATATATATATATATATATATACCACGTATTCCCTACGTCTCGCAGAAGACGACTAAAAGGGGAGGGAGTGGGGGTGCTGGAAATCCTCCCCTCTCATTTTTTTGATTTTCCAAAAGAAGGAACAGAGAAGGGAGCCAAGCGAGGATGTTCCTTCAAAGTCCCAGTCCTCTGTTCTTAACTCTACCTCGCTAACGTGGGAAATGGTGAATAGTGTAAAAAAAGAATATAGGTTATTAGATTCAGTAGGGTTGAGGGACAAGTTAATTGGGAGATAAGTTTGAATGGAGAAAAACTGGAGGAAGGGAAGTGTTTTAGATATCGTGGAGTGGACTGCGCAGCAGAAGTGAGTTACAGAGTGGGGGAGGGGCAAAGGTTCTGGGAGCGTTGAAGAATGTGTAAAATGCAAGAGCGTTATCTCGGAGAGCAAAAATGGGTATGTTTGACGGAATAGTGGTTCAAACAATGCTATATGGTTGCAAGGCATGGGCTATAGATAGGGTTGTGAGGGAGTAAGTAATGAAAGGGTAAGAGAGAGGTGTGATAATATAAAGAGTATGGTGGGGAGAGCAGAAGAGGGTGTTGTTGAAATGGTTTAGACACATGGAGAGAATGAGTGAGGAAAGATTGACGAAGAGGATATGTTTCAAAGGTGGAGGGAAGAAGAAGCAGAAGCAGGAGACCAAATTGGAGGTAGGAGGATGGAGTGGAAAAAGATTTTGAGCGATTGGGACCTGAACATATTTTTGAAATTTTTTTATTATACTTATTCTCTGTTTCCTGCATCAGCGAGGTAGTGCAAGGAAAATGGACGATGAATGGCCTAATCCCTCATCTAAACACACAAACATATATATATACATATATGTGTATGAGTTTAATGATGCATGAGTTAACTGAGAGGTTTAACGAGCTTGATGGGAATGAATTAAAGATAAGAGGTAAGTATAGATTTATAAATCAAGAGGCTTTTTTGCTTGAGGTAAGTTTTTGAAGTCTTGTTGTTAGATAAATTGCATTGTATTGATGTTCTTTTTTGAAGAGATCGCATAAGTTATGAATTTAGCTCTACCACCAGATGTTTGCCGCAGTACCACAAGAAAAATTATTTCATTGGAAACTAAGATTTCTTATGTCTTAAGATTTAGGATGTTTCAGTGGTATATCATCACTGACACTTATGTTCTTATCCCCACAGCAAAACAAACAAGATGATTTAAACAAGGCTGGTCCCTCTGTACAAAGAAAAGCACGCGCTGTTCACATCAAGTCAGAACCGGTTGATGATGTGTCAGATGCACAGACAAAACCACTGCCAGCTAAACAACGTCGAGGCAATAATGATCCAAGATGATTTCATGTTTACATAGGTGTAACTATTCTGGTTGAATGTAAAAGGCATTTAGTTATGACTTTTTAATGCAATCATGTACTGTCTTTAAACTTAGACTGAAGAACTCTGTTGCTTGGATTATCAGACCAACTATGTGACATGTAAATCTTGATTATTGGCTTTATCAGACTGGAATATTTTGATTGTCAATTTTCGTATCTGTTATGTGACCTGTATCCTTGTTCATATATGCTGGCTCCTGTACTGTATCACTGAACAGGATGGATTTTGATACTGGAGAAAATTTAGTTTTTGGGAAATTGAAGTGTGCAGAATAGAATAACAAGTGTGACCAAAAATATTTTATTTAATTGTAGCAAGCATTTTTTGGAAATTTTTCATAATGTTATTATCATTGCATCCTATATGAATATGATTATTTTATTAAAGTGAAAGAATACAGAATGAGATTGTCTCTTTTAAAAGATAGTACAAAGAATAGCAACATTTGGATACCGAATACCAGAAGTTAGGTTGGAAAACGGAAATACCATTAAGTATGTTGCATGGATGATGTAGGTCAGAAATGCATCGTCAAGCCACATCTGACCAGTGTTGATTCTGCTCAAAGTCCACAGGTATAGAAACTAGGATAAGTAAAAGTATGTCTGGCGTTAGCTGAACTAACTGGCCCTTATCCCCCTCATTCTCTCCATGTGACCAAATCATTTCAACATACCCTCTTCTGCGCTCTCAACCACACTCTTTTTATTACCACACATCTCTCTTACCCTTTCCTTACTCGATCAAACCACCTCACACAACATACTGTCCTCAAACATTTAATTTTCAACACATCCACCCTCCTCCACACAACCCTTTCTATAGCCCATACCTCGCATCCATATGACATTGTTGGAACCACTATTCCTTTGAACATACCCATTTTTGCTCTCCAAGATAACGTTTTTGCCTTCCACACATATTTCAATGCTCCCAGAAACTTTGCTCCCTCCCCAACCCTGTGATTCACTTCTGCTTCCATGGTTCCATCTGCTGCTAAATCCACTCTCAGATATCCAAAGCACTTCACTTCCTCCAGTTTTTCTCCATTCAAAGTGACCTCCCTATTGATTTGCCCCTCAACCCTACTGAACCTTATAACCTTGCTCTTATTCACATTTACTTTCAGCTTTCTTCTTTCACACACTTTACCAAACTCAGTCATCAACTTCTGCAGTTTCTTACCCGAATCAGCCACCAGTGCTGTATCATCATCGAATAACAACTGACTCACTTCCCAAGCTCTCTCATCTACAACAGATTGCATACTTGCCCTTCTCTCCAAAACTCTTGCATTCACCTCCCTAACCACCCCATCCATAAACAAATTAAACAACCATGGAGACATCACGCACCCCTGCCGTAAACCGACATTCACTGGGAACCAATCACTTTCCTCTCTTCCTACTCATACACATGTCTTACATCCTTGGTAAAAACTTTTCACTGCTTCTAGCAACTTACCTTCCACACCATATACTCTTAATACCTTCCACAAAGCATCTCTATCAACCCTATCATATGCCTTCTTCAGATCCATGAAGGCTATATAAAAATCCATATGTTTTTCCAATTATTTCTGGCATATATTCTTCAAAGCAAACACCTGATCCACACATCCTCTACCACTTCTGAAACCACACTGCTCTTCTCCAATCTGATGCTCTGCACATGCTTTTACCCTCTCAATCAATACTTTCCCATATAATTTCCCTGGAATACTCAACAAACTTATACCTCTGTAATCTGAAGACTCACCTTTATACCCTTTACCTATGCACTATGCATGCATTCCACCAATCCTCAGGCACTTCACCATGATTCATATTTATACTGAATATCCTTACCAACCAGTCAACAACGCAGTCACCCCATTTTTTAATATATTCCACTGCAATACCATCCAAACCCGCAAAGCTTTCACTACCTGTTCTCTGTTTACGAAACCATTCTCCCTGACCCTATCACTTTTCACACCAACCCGAACAAAACACCCTATATCTGCCATTCTGTCATCAAACACATTCAACAAACCTTCAAAATACTCCCTCCATCTCCTACTCACTAGTTATTACCTCTCCATTTGTATCTGAGTGAAATAAGTGGATGGATGTAAGAATGAGATGAGGTATATGTTTGCAGGAGGAAGATATGGAAGAATATTAAGATATAAATCTTGATATAAGATGCCTGCAGGTGTTTTTGTATGGAACAGTCTGAATTGCATAGGAAAAGTATGATGAACAAACGCTCAGATTGGTTTTTCAAAATATTATCAACTTTGACCAGGTATCCAGATGTGGTACAAAGACAACAGATGATCTGGCAGTCCAGAAGTGAACAGCTGTCACACATTTTCAAGGATAAGGTAAGAGGACATGTGTTTGTTTTGAGTTTTCTTGAACCCAGCTATAATGAAGAGTTTGATATATTCTGCACTACAGACTAACCTGGCTGTACAATAACAGTAAAGCAGGTATGGTCCTCATTTGAAAGAAATCATAAAGTAATAAAAACATGAAATTTCCCTTGGTTTTGACTTTGTATAATGATAATGTTATACCTGTGGCACTTTTAACCAAGCTACCCGCAGAGTGTGGTGGGGAGAGGAGAGGGTGTTTATGAAATGGTTTGGTCACATGGAGAGAATGAGTGACGAAAGATTGACAAAGGATATATGCATCAGAGTGGAGGGAAGAAGGAGAATGGGAGACCAAATTGGAGGTGGAAGGATGGGGTGAAAAAGATTTTGAGCGATCAGGGCCTAAACATACAGGAGGGTGAAAGCCATAAAGTGAATTGGAACGATGTAGTATACTGGGGTTGACGTGCTGTCAATGCATTGAACCAGGGCATGTGAAGCGTCTGGGGTAACCATGGAAAGGTGTGTGGAGCCTGGATGTAGAAAGGGAGATGTGGTTTCGGTGGATTACACATGACAGCTGGAGACCAAGTGTGAATGAATGAGGCCTTTTTTCTGTCTTTTCCTGGTGCTACCTTGCTGGAGGGGGAGGGGGGATGCTGTTTCATATGTGGGGGGTTGGCAACAGGAATGAATGAAGGCAGCAAGTATGAATATGTACGTGTGTCTATGTCTGTATATGTATATATATATATGAATATGTGTGTGTGTAGGCGTTTATGTATATATATGTGTATGTGGGTGGGTTGGGCCATTCTTTCATGTTTCCTTGCGCTACCTTGCTAACGTGGGAGACAGCTACAAAGTATAATGATGATGAAATATATATATATATATATATATATATATATATATATATATATATATATATATATATATATATATATATATAAGAGGGAGACCAAATTGGAGGTGGAAAGATGGAGTGAAAAAGATTTTGTGTGATCGGGACCTGAACATGCAGGAGGGTGAAAGGAGGGCAAGGAATAGAGTGAATTGGAGCGATGTGGTATACCGGGGTTGACGTGCTGTCAGTGGATTGAATCAAGGCATGTGAAGCGTCTGGGGTAAACCATGGAAAGCTGTGTAGGTATGTATATTTGCGTGTGTGGACGTATGTATATACATGTGTATGGGGGTGGGTTGGGCCATTTCTTTCGTCTGTTTCCTTGCGCTACCTCGCAAACGCGGGAGACAGCGACAAAGCAAAAAAAAAAAAAATATATATATATATATATATATATATATATATATATATATATATATATATATATATATACCACGTATTCCCTACGTCTCGCAGAAGACGACTAAAAGGGGAGGGAGTGGGGGTGCTGGAAATCCTCCCCTCTCATTTTTTTGATTTTCCAAAAGAAGGAACAGAGAAGGGAGCCAAGCGAGGATGTTCCTTCAAAGTCCCAGTCCTCTGTTCTTAACTCTACCTCGCTAACGTGGGAAATGGTGAATAGTGTAAAAAAAGAATATAGGTTATTAGATTCAGTAGGGTTGAGGGACAAGTTAATTGGGAGATAAGTTTGAATGGAGAAAAACTGGAGGAAGGGAAGTGTTTTAGATATCGTGGAGTGGACTGCGCAGCAGAAGTGAGTTACAGAGTGGGGGAGGGGCAAAGGTTCTGGGAGCGTTGAAGAATGTGTAAAATGCAAGAGCGTTATCTCGGAGAGCAAAAATGGGTATGTTTGACGGAATAGTGGTTCAAACAATGCTATATGGTTGCAAGGCATGGGCTATAGATAGGGTTGTGAGGGAGTAAGTAATGAAAGGGTAAGAGAGAGGTGTGATAATATAAAGAGTATGGTGGGGAGAGCAGAAGAGGGTGTTGTTGAAATGGTTTAGACACATGGAGAGAATGAGTGAGGAAAGATTGACGAAGAGGATATGTTTCAAAGGTGGAGGGAAGAAGAAGCAGAAGCAGGAGACCAAATTGGAGGTAGGAGGATGGAGTGGAAAAAGATTTTGAGCGATTGGGACCTGAACATATTTTTGAAATTTTTTTATTATACTTATTCTCTGTTTCCTGCATCAGCGAGGTAGTGCAAGGAAAATGGACGATGAATGGCCTAATCCCTCATCTAAACACACAAACATATATATATACATATATGTGTATGAGTTTAATGATGCATGAGTTAACTGAGAGGTTTAACGAGCTTGATGGGAATGAATTAAAGATAAGAGGTAAGTATAGATTTATAAATCAAGAGGCTTTTTTGCTTGAGGTAAGTTTTTGAAGTCTTGTTGTTAGATAAATTGCATTGTGTTGATGTTCTTTTTTGAAGAGATCGCATAAGTTATGAATTTAGCTCTACCACCAGATGTTTGCCGCAGTACCACAAGAAAAATTATTTCATTGGAAACTAAGATTTCTTGTCTTAAGATTTAGGATGTTTCAGTGGTATATCATCACTGACACTTATGTTCTTATCCCCACAGCAAAACAAACAAGATGATTTAAACAAGGCTGGTCCCTCTGTACAAAGAAAAGCACGCGCTGTTCACATCAAGTCAGAACCGGTTGATGATGTGTCAGATGCACAGACAAAACCACTGCCAGCTAAACAACGTCGAGGCAATAATGATCCAAGATGATTTCATGTTTACATAGGTGTAACTATTCTGGTTGAATGTTAAAGGCATTTAGTTATGACTTTTAAATGCAATCATGTACCGTCTTTAAACTTAGACTGAAGAATTCTGTTGCTTGGATTATCAGACCAACTATGTGACATGTAAATCTTGATTATTGGCTTTATCAGATTGGAATATTTTGATTGTCAATTTTCGTGTCTGTTATGTGACCTGTATCCTTGTTCATATATGCTGGCTCCTGTACTGTATCACTGAACAGGATGGATTTTGATACTGGAGAAAATTTAGTTTTTGGGAAATTGAAGTGTGCAGAATAGAATAACAAGTGTGACCAAAAATATTTTATTTTATTGTAGCAAGCCTTTTTTGGAAATTTTTCATAATGTTATTATCATTGCATCCTATAAGAATATGATTATTTTATTAAAGTGAAAGAATACAGAATGAGATTGTCTCTTTTAAAAGATAGTACAAAGAATAGCAACATTTGGATACCGAATACCAGAAGTTAGGTTGGAAAACGGAAATACCATTAAGTATGTTGCATGGATGATGTAGGTCAGAAATGCATTGTCAAGCCACATCTGACCAGTGTTGATTCTGCTCAAAGTCCACAGGTATAGAAACTAGGATAAGTAAAAGTATGTCTGGCGTTAGCTGAACTAACTGGCCCTTATCCCCCTCATTCTCTCCATGTGACCAAATCATTTCAACATACCCTCTTCTGCGCTCTCAACCACACTCTTTTTATTACCACACATCTCTCTTACCCTTTCCTTACTCGATCAAACCACCTCACACAACATACTGTCCTCAAACTAATTTTCAACACATCCACCCTCCTCCACACAACCCTTTCTATAGCCCATACCTCGCATCCATATGACATTGTTGGAACCACTATTCCTTTGAACATACCCATTTTTGCTCTCCAAGATAACGTTTTTGCCTTCCACACATATTTCAATGCTCCCAGAAACTTTGCTCCCTCCCCAACCCTGTGATTCACTTCTGCTTCCATGGTTCCATCTGCTGCTAAATCCACTCTCAGATATCCAAAGCACTTCACTTCCCCCAGTTTTTCTCCATTCAAAGTGACCTCCCTATTGATTTGCCCCTCAACCCTACTGAACCTTATAACCTTGCTCTTATTCACATTTACTTTCAGCTTTCTTCTTTCACACACTTTACCAAACTCAGTCATCAACTTCTGCAGTTTCTTACCCGAATCAGCCACCAGCGCTGTATCATCAGCGAATAACAACTAACTCACTTCCCAAGCTCTCTCATCTACAACAGATTGCATACTTGCCCTTCTCTCCAAAACTCTTGCATTCACCTCCCTAACCACCCCATCCATAAACAAATTAAACAACCATGGAGACATCACGCACCCCTGCCGTAAACCGACATTCACTGGGAACCAATCACTTTCCTCTCTTCCTACTCATACACATGTCTTACATCCTTGGTAAAAACTTTTCACTGCTTCTAGCAACTTACCTTCCACACCATATACTCTTAATACCTTCCACAAAGCATCTCTATCAACCCTATCATATGCCTTCTTCAGATCCATGAAGGCTATATACAAATCCATCTGTTTTTCCAATTATTTCTGGCATATATTCTTCAAAGCAAACACCTGATCCACACATCCTCTACCACTTCTGAAACCACACTGCTCTTCTCCAATCTGATGCTCTGCACATGCTTTTACCCTCTCAATCAATACTTTCCCATATAATTTCCCTGGAATACTCAACAAACTTATACCTCTGTAATCTGAAGACTCACCTTTATACCCTTTACCTATGCACTAGGCATGCATTCCACCAATCCTCAGGCACTTCACCATGAACCATACATACATTGAATATCCTTATCAACCAATCAACAACACATTCACCCTCTTTTTTAATAGATTCCATGGCAATACCATCCAAACCTGCTGCCTTTCCAGCTTTCATCTTCTGCAAAGTTTTCACTACCTCTTCTCTGTTTATCAAACCATTCTCCCTGACCCTCTCACTTTGCACACCACCTTGACCAAAACACCCTATATCTGCCATTCTGTCATCAGATACATTCAACAAACCTTCAAAATTCACTCCATCTCCATCTCACTTTATCATTACTTGTTATTACCTCACCATTAGCCCCCTTTACTGGTGTTCCCCTTTCTCCCTAGAATTTAATGGTACTCTCTCACCCAAACTCTCATTTGCCCTCTTTTTCACCTCTTGCACCTTTCTCTTGACATTCTGCCTCTTTCTTTTACACATCTCCCAGTTATTTGCACTACTTCCGTGCAAAAATTGTCCAAATGCCTCTCCCTTCTCTTTCACTAACAATCTTGCTTCTTCATCCCACCACTCACTACCCTTTCTAATCTGCCCACCTCCCACCTTTCTCATGCCTCAAGCATCTTTTGCGCAAGCCATCATTGCTTCCTTAAATACATCCCATTCCTCCACCACTTCCCTTATGTCATTTGTTCTCACCTTTTGCCATTCTGCTCTCAACCTCTACTGGTACTTCCTCACATAAGTCTCCTTTCCAAGCTCACTTACTCTCACTACTCTCTTCACCCCAACATTCTCTCTTCTTTTCTTAAAACCCTATACAAATCTTCACCTTCTCTTCCATAAGATAATGATCAGACATCCCTCCAGCTGCCCCACTCAGCACATTAACATCCAAAAGTCTCTCTTTCACTCGCTGATCAATTAACGTGTAATCCAATAATGCTATCTGGCCATCTCTCCTACTTACATATGTATACTCAAGTATATCTCTCTTTTTAAACCAGGTATTCCCAATCACCAGTCCTTTTTCAGCACACAAATCTATAAGCTCTTCACCATTTTCATTTACAACACTGAACCCCCCATGTACACCAATTATACCCTCAACTGCCACATTACTCACATTTGCATTCAAATCACCCATCACTATAACCTAGTCTTGTGCATCAAAGCTGCTAACACACTCACTCAGCTGCTCCCAAAACACTTGCCTCTCATGATCTTTCTTCTCATGACCAGGTGCATAGGCACCAATAATCACCCATCTCTCTCCATCCACTTTCAGTTTTACCCATATCATTCTAGTTTACTTTCTTACACTCTATCACATACTCCCACAACTCCTGCTTCAGGAGTAGTGCTACTCTTTCCTTTGCTCTTGTCTTCTCACCAGCCCCTGACTTTACTCCCAAGACATTCCCAAACCACTCTTCCCTTGTACCTTTAAGCCATGTTTCACTCAGAGTCAAAACATCTAGGCTCATGTCCTCAAGTATACTGCAGTACCTATCTCTCCTTTTTTCTCATCTTGGTTACCTCCACACACATTTAGATACCCCAATCTGAGCCTTCGAGGAGGATGAGCACTCCCCGCTTGACTCCCTCTGTTTCCCCTTTTAGAAAGTTAAATACAAGGAGGGGAGGGTTTCTAGCCCTTCGCTTCCGTCCCCTTTAGTCACCTTCTACGACACACAAGGAATATCTGGGAAGTATTCTTTCTCCCCTATCCCCAGGGATAGTGGAGGAAGTATATTTATATATTCTATTGTATCTGTTCTATGGTGTGTTTAAGATATTCATCATCTGCATACATCTCTCTTACCATGTGGATATTTATTTCGGTATTTTATATTTCCTATGATTCTTTTTTGTATTTAATGTATATGGCTTTTTATCATCTGTTTACAGAACACAATATTTATCAACATTTTCAATGAAGATTCACAATTTAGGGTTA
The DNA here is from genome assembly GCF_036320965.1 of Panulirus ornatus. Taxonomy (NCBI): domain Eukaryota; kingdom Metazoa; phylum Arthropoda; class Malacostraca; order Decapoda; family Palinuridae; genus Panulirus; species Panulirus ornatus. The sequence goes on along the minus strand of NC_092227.1, from coordinate 72,597,455 downwards.
TAGATTATGAATATAATTACCTAATAAACATGTTCACACTGCATTGACGCTTGCTCCCTTAATCTGTTCAAGTCCCTGATTCTCATCAGAAGACCAGAATTAAAGTAGGAGCTAAAATGATATTAGTTCCTTTAGTCATGACATGAAACTAAAATTTGGAATACACTATTGATATATTTATTTATCTGTCTATCTGATGCCCATTCCCTCCAGGAACTCCCATCACAGGGTGGCTCAGCAAAAGACTCTCCACGTATCCCTGTTGTTACATTCCTCCTTTGTATACACCATTCCATGCATTCTTCCATGATTTCTCTCCCTCCCTTCCTATTTGCCCATGTCACAGGTGGTCTTCCTCTCACTTCAACCCCTTTGATTGTACTATCACACACTCTTCTTGTATGCTCCTAGTCTTGCATTCTTTCCACATGCCCAAACCACCTCAAAGTATTACGGTTCATTCATTCTACCACTCCACAATTCATTCCCTTTGCATTCCCTACCATAACACATCTCTGATACACCCCTTCATGTCTTTCTTCATTCCATCTAGTCACACCACATGCTTCTCTCAGATAGTTCATTTTCATGGCATGGATTCTTGACCTCTGTGCTCATTCCATGTCCATGGTTCGGTTGCATAGGTCATGGTTGGGAGGACTATGCTGTCCCTTAATCCTCTCTTCACTGCCATACTTGCATCTTCATTATTCTATTAGGGTACCCAATAACTCTTCTACCATACTTCTCTCTCCCTTATCTCACCTTCCGTATCACCAGACTTACCCAAGACAGCTCCTGAGTACTTAAATTCTCTCACTTCTTCCAGTCTTTCTCCCCCCTCATCCAAAGCAAAATTTAGTATACTTTCTTCTTTCACTCTGTATGGTTTTACAAAATCTAAACTTTCACTATTTCCTTTCAAACACCATTACTTTAATTTTACTTGCATTTACCCTTAATCGCCTATGCTTACACACATCATAACACACACTTACAACCTTCTGCATCTCCTCTTCACTCTCAGCAAACAACACAGTATGAGCCATGAACAGGCTTGCCACCAGCCACCATAAGTCACTGCCACACTCCATCTCTGCACCCCTTTTTCCTCGGGGCCTGAACATGCAGGTGGGTGAAAGGCGTGCAAGGAATAGAGTGAATTGGAACGATGTGGTATACCGGGGTCGACGTGCTGTCAATGAATTGAACCAGGGCATGTGAAGCGTCTGGGGTAAACCATGGAAAGTTCTGTGGGGCCTGGATGTGGAAAGGGAGCTGTGGTTTCAGTGCAATTTTACATGACAGCTAGAGACTGAGTGTGAACGAATGGGGCCTTTGTTATCTTTTCCTAGCGCTACCTCGCACAAGGGGGGAGGGGGTTGTTATTTCATGTGTGGCGAGGTGGCGATGGGAATGAATAAAGGCAGACATGCCCTGATTCAGTCCATTGACAGCACATCGACCCCAGTATACCACATCGATCCAATTCACTCTATTCCTTGCTCGCCTTTCACCCTCCTGCATGTAAGAACGTAAATTCTCGAATACTATGGGTAAAACTGAAAGTTGATGGAGAGAGATGGGTGATTATTGGTGCATATGCACCTGGGCATGAGAAGAAAGATCATGAGAGGCAAGTGTTTTGGGAGCAGCTGAACGAGTGTGTTAGTGGTTTTGATGCACAAGACTGGGTTATAGTGATGGGTGATTTGAATGCAAAGGTGAGGAATGTGGCAGTTGAGGGAATAATTGGTATACATGGGGTGTTCAGTGTTGTAAATGGAAATGGTGAAGAGCTTGTAGATTTATGTGCTGAAAAAGGACTGGTGATTGGGAACACTTGGTTTAAAAAGCGAGATGTACATAAGTATACGTATGTAAGTAGGAGAGATGGCCAGAGAGCGTTATTGGATTACGTGTTAATTGACAGGCACATGAAAGAGAGACTTTTGGATGTTAATGTGCTGAGAGGTGCAACTGGAAGGATGTCTGATCATTATCTTGTGGAGGCGAAGGTGAAGATTTGTATGGGTTTTCAGAAAAGAAGAGGGATTGTTGGGGGGAAGTGGGTGGTGAGAGTAAGTGAGCTTGGGAAGGAGACTTGTGTGAGGAACTACCAGGAGAGACTGAGTACAGAATGGAAAAAGGTGAGAACAAAGGAGGTAAGGGGAGTTGGGGAGGAATGGGATGTATTTAGGGAAGCAGTGATGGCTTGCGCAAAAGATGCTTGTGGCATGAGAAGCGTGGGAGGTGGGTTGATTAGAAAGGGTAGTGAGTGGTGGGATGAAGAAGTAAGATTATTAGTGAAAGAGAAGAGAGAGGCATTTGAACATTTTTGTTGGGAAAAATGCAAATGAGTGGGAGATGTATAAAAGAAAGAGACAGGAGGTCAAGAGAAAGGTGCAAGAGGTGAAAAAGAGGGCAAATGAGAGTTGGGGTGAGAGAGTATCATTAAATTTTAGGGAGAATAAAAAGATGTTCTGGAAGGAGGTAAATAAAGTGCATAAGACAAGGGAGCAAATGGGAACTTCAGTGAAAGGCGCTAATGGGGAGGTGATAACAAATAGTGGTGATGTGAGAAGGAGATGGAGTGAGTATTGTGAAGGTTTGTTGAATGTGTTTGATGATAGAGTGGCAGATATAGGGTGTTTTGGTCGAGGTGTTGTGCAAAGTGAGAGGGTTAGGGAAAATGATTTGGTAAACAGAGAAGAGGTAGTAAAAGCTTTGCGGAAGATGAAAGCTGGCAAGGCAGCAGGTTTGGATGGTATTGCAGTGGAATCTATTAAAAAAGGGGGTGACTGTATTGTTGACTGGTTGGTAAGGTTATTTAATGTATGTATGACTCATGGTGAGGTGCCTGAGGATTGGCAGAATGCGTGCATAGTGCCATTGTACAAAGGCAAAGGGGATAAGAGTGAGTGCTCAAATTACAGAGGTATAAGTTTGTTGAGTATTCCTGGTAAATTATATGGGAGGGTATTGATTGAGAGGGTGAAGGCATGTACAAAGCATCAGATTGGGGAAGAGCAATGTGGTTTCAGAAGTGGTAGAGGATGTGTGGATCAGGTGTTTGCTTTGAAGAATGTATGTGAGAAATACTTAGAAAAGCAAATGGATTTGTATGTAGCATTTATGGATCTGGAGAAGGCATAAGATAAGAGTTGATAGAGATGCTCTGTGGAAGGTATTAAGAATATATGGTGTGGGAGGCAAGTTGTTAGAAGCAGTGAAAAGTTTTTATCGAGGATGTAAGGCATGTGTACGTGTAGGAAGAGAGGAAAGTGATTGGTTCTCAGTGAATGTAGGTTTGCGGCAGGGGTGTGTGATGTCTCCATGGTTGTTTAATTTGTTTATGGATGGGGTTGTTAGGGAGGTGAATGCAAGAGTATTGGAAAGAGGGGCAAATATGAAGTCTGTTGTGGATGAGAGAGCTTGGGAAGTGAGTCAGTTGTTGTTGGCTGATGATACAGCGCTGGTGGCTGATTTATGTGAGAAACTGCAGAAGCTGGTGACTGAGTTTGGTAAAGTGTGTGAAAGAAGAAAGTTAAGAGTAAATGTGAATAAGAGCAAGGTTATTAGGTACAGTAGGGTTGAGGGTCAAGTCAATTGGGAGGTAAGTTTGAATGGAGAAAAACTGGAGGAAGTGTGTTTTAGATATCTGGGAGTGGATCTGGCAGCGGATGGAACCATGGAAGCGGAAGTGAATCATAGGGTGGGGGAGGGGGCGAAAATCCTGGGGGCCTTGAAGAATGTGTGGAAGTCGAGAACATTATCTCGGAAAGCAAAAATGGGTATGTTTGAAGGAATAGTGGTTCCAACAATGTTGTATGGTTGCAAGGCATGGGCTATGGATAGAGTTGTGCACAGGAGGGTGGATGTGCTGGAAATGAGATGTTTGAGGACAATGTGTGTGTGGTGTAAGGTGGTTTGATCGAGTAAATAATGTAAGGGTAAGAGAGATGTATGGAAATAAAAAGAGTGTGGTTGAGAGAGCAGAAGAGGGTGTTTTGAAATGGTTTGGGCACATGGAGAGAATGAGTGAGGAAAGATTGACCAAGAGGATATATGTGTCGGAGGTGGAGGGAATGAGAAGTGGGAGACCAAATTGGAGGTGGAAAGATGGAGTGAAAAAGATTTTGAGTGATCGGGGCCTGAACATGCAGGAGGGTGAAAGGCGGGCAAGGAATAGAGTGAATTGGATCGATGTGGTATACCGGGGTTGACGTGCTGTCAGTGGATTGAATCAGGGCATGTGAAGCGTCTGGGGTAAACCATGGAAAGTTGTGTGGGGCCTGGATGTGGAAAGGGAGCTGTGGTTTCGGGCATTATTGCATGACAGCTAGAGACTGAGTGTGAACGAATGGGGCCTTTGTTGTCTTTTCCTAGCACTACCTTGCACACATGAGGGGGGAGGGGGATGGTATTCCATGTGTGGCGAGGTGACGATGGGAATGAATAAAGGCAGACAGTGTGATTTGTGTGCATGGGTATATATGTATGTGTCTGTATATATATGTGTACATTGAGATGTATAGATATGTATATTTGCGTGTGTGGACGTGTATGTATATACATGTGTATGGGGGTGGGTTGGGCCATTTCTTTCGTCTGTTTCCTTGCGCTACCTCGCAAACGCGGGAGACAGCGACAAAGCAAATAGAATAAATAAATAATAAAACATATATATATATTAAAAAGCAACAGTGACATCAGTAAGTGCTGCCTTACACCTGCATGTATCTCAGAACTTTTGCTCAACTCTCCATCCACTCTTACAAACACATTTGCTCCTCTTTAGAAGACTTTCTCTCCATCCAACAGTTGTACCCTACACCATGTATCCTTAACACATCCTATGATGCATTCCATTTGACTGTCATACACTTTCTTCAGATCCATAAAAGCTGCATACAACTTCTTACCTTTCGCTAAATACTTTGCCGCAGTCATACAGAAATATGATCCACACATCTACCTTTCCTAAAACCTCCTTGCTCTTCATTTTTTCTGCATTCAGTCACTTCCATCACTGTATCAGTTAACATTCTTGCATCCACTTTTCCTGGTATACTTAACAGACCTATTCCTCTATAACTGCTACATACATCCTTAGCACCTTTTCCTTTGAATAAGGAAGAATAATTGCTTTAACAATAATAACTTTAATAACTTTAATTTTCACGATGAAATTGCATTAATACATTTTTGCAGCTTATGGTGTGCTCGACCCTTAAAGGAATATTCTCAAACTGCATGTAATAGAATGGTACTACCTGATCATGCAACAGGTGAGATAGTTTTCCTGCAAGCATCTCAAGGAGCTAAATGGTTCCTTTACTGATTAGAGGCTTGTATAGATGCCAGATGTTATCTTCCCTATGCTAACAAGCAAATAGGGAAGGGCTCAGTTACTAGAGGTATCCATGGGAGTAAAATTCTTCATGCAAACTACATTTAGGCTTCCTCCTTGTATGTAGTGTAAACAAATGAGATTTTGTGTTGTAAGATGAAATGTGGCAAGGTGGCTGGAATGGATGGTATTGCAGTTAAATTTCTTAAGAAGGGGAGAGGGCACTGTGTTGTTGACTGGTTAGTGGGGATTTTCATTGTATATATGGATCATAGTCAGGTGATTGAGGATTAGCATAATGCATGTATAGTGCCATTGTATAAATGCAAGTAGAAATGTTCAAATTATAGAGGTATAAGTTTGTTGAGTGTACTTGGTAAGTTTTGTAGGACATTACTGACTGAAAGGGTGAAGGCCTATATAAGTGTGGTTTCAGAAGTGGTAAAGGAAGTGTTGATCAGGTGTGTGCTTTAAAGAATGTGTTTGAGAAATACTTAGAAAAACAGATGGATTTGTGTGGCATTTATGGATTCAGAAAAGTCACATGATAGGGTTGATAGAGATACCTTGTGAAAGGTCTTAAGAATATACAATGTGGGAAGAAAGCTCCTAGAAGCAGTGAAAAGTTTTCACCAAGGGTGTAAGGTATGTGTACAACAAGGAAGGCTGGTCTGTGGCAGGAGTGTGTGATGTCACTATAGTGGTTCAATTTGTTTATGGATGGGATGGTGTGAGAGGGAAAATAAATCTTGGAGAGAGGGTTGAGTAATGCAGTCTGTTGGGGATGAGAGGGCCGGGGAAGTGAGTAATTTGTTGTTTGCTGGAGAAAAGCACTGGTGGCAGATTGAGAGAAAAACTGCAGAAGTAAGTGATTGAGTTTGGGAGAATGTGTGAAAGGAGAAAGGTGAGGGTAAATGTGACAAAAACAAGATTATTAGGTTTAGCAGAGTCGAGGGATGGACTACTTGGGATGTAAGTTTGCACAGAGAAAAATGGAGGAAGTGAAGTGTTTTCAAGCTAGGTGGTACAGTCTGAAAGATAAGGAAAAAAAAAAAAGAAAAAAAAGGGCCCTCTCATAAGCAGTAGAAGAAAAGGCTAACAAGGTAAAGGCTCTCTCTGCACCTTCCACTCCCTCTGGCAGGAAAACAGGTAGAAAAAAATACCTTGCAGGATTGATAAGTCTGAAGGAAATTTTAATAAGAAGGTCATAGGGCAGGATGCACATGAATATGTCATGCACCCCATCACCAATGACATGCATCCCCTCACTTTTTGTTATAAAGACAACCCTCATGATAAACTTGAGCTCCAGTCTCTCAACTCACCATGACTGTGTTATTTTTGATGTTTAAGAATGATACGGTAATTCTTAATTACTCTCTCAAAGCAGGAGACGGGTTAATCAATGTTTGTGTGATACCACAACATGGTCAGGAAGAGATCAGTGGTTGAGAAGCTAGCAAGATACACAACTGTGTTATGACAACTGATTAAATTAATTATTCAATACTGGAGAAAGAAAAGTGGTCAAGCCTAATTTTGAAGATATTAAGGGTGTTACTCTGAATAACATTTTCTTGGAGCTTATTGCATGCATCAATGATGTCTTGGGGAAAAAATATACAATCCAGATTAAATTCTAATACATTTTCTTTTGTCAGTAACGCTGGTGCTACTGTAAAGAAATGTTCCATGTCGACGCTATTGAATCCTTTAAGTATTTTGAAACATTCTATCAATTTGCCCTGGAAGCCCTTCTTGCTTAGGGGAAACAAGTTTGATTCTTGCAGTCTCTCCTTGTCTTGTTATGCAAGGTGGGAATCAATTTAGTTGCTCTTTGCTGCACTGCTTCCAATTCAAGAATGTCCTAAATTAAGTAGGGGACCCAAAAGTGTATAGCATATTCAAGGTGTGGTCTAACTAGACCTAGGTATAGTGGCAGTAACACATTCTTACCTTTGTATGTAAATTTTTTGTTTATAAATCCTAACATTCTATTTGCTGTCTTGGCAGCTTCATTGCAATGCTGGGAGATTTTGAAGTTATTGGAGACAGTGACCCCCTAGATTCTCATACTAGGGTTGTCCTTTTTCTTGTGGCACACCACAATCAAATATTTTTTTATGTTTTCTACTTGTAACATCTGACATTTATTGACGTCAAATAGCATTTACGATTTATTAGTCCTTTCAACAATTAAACTAGATCCTCTTGTAATCTTAGCCTATCGTCATCAATTAATATGGCCAGTCTTTGTGTCATCTGCAGATTTGGATGCTGGGTTATTTAGCCCTATGTCAATATCGTTAATATAAATGATGAAAAGTATAGGCCCAAGTACGGATCCCTGGGGGACTCTGCCAATAATGGGTGACCAAGGTGTTGATTCCCCTCATTAGACTCTTTGCTTCCAATCACGTAACCAGGCTTCAATCCAGTTCCCTATGTGATTAGAAATCCCCAAGGCCTAGACTTTGTGCATCAATTTAATGTGGGGAACTTTATCGATTGCCTTCAGAAAGTTCAAAAATATTATATACACTGCTTTTGTCTTGGATTCTGAATGATTTATGATGAAATTCAAGATGGTATGCAAGGCATGATGATCTAAAACCATGCTGTGTATTATTGATCAGGCTGTGTTGTTCCAGATAAGCTACGATCATATCAATAATAACTGACTCCAGAAGTTTACATATAATTGATGTGAGGCGAGGGAGGACTGTTGTGGCAGAGATGGTACTGGGAGTTTGGGTGAGGGTGAGAGGAGGTAGCAGGATGGAGGGGTGGGGGTTGACATCATGAGGTTTAGGAGGGGCGTGGGTTGGGGGGGGGAAGTGGGCTTAGGACAGATATGGGAGAGGAGGTTGTGTGAGGAGGGTGCGAGTGAGAGAAGGTTGGACCAGGATGATGAGGGGCAGTAGGCACGAGGAAGATAGTGAAGGTAAGGCATGGCCGTTTTCCAAGTCTGTATCTTTTCCCTTTGTATTAACCATCCGCAGTTAAGGTTTTGAACTCTGCCTTAACTTTACATACACCACATTGTTTAAACTTCTCTTTTAGGTCACTACAGGCTATGCAGAACAAACAATCTTTTTGCACACTGTCTTATCCCTTTGTCATAAAATCCTTAATAAAACTTCGACCAGGGGATTTGCATGGGTAGCGAGTAGCTGTTGCCATTGTAATAAGCAAATGGCTTCAGAACAGGAATGGTCATTTTGGAAGAAGAGAGGATACCACATGAGACAATAATTTACCCAAGGAAAGTTTGTGAAGAATTTTCATAAGTTATTCCGGTCAGCTTTGTTCAAGAAGGGCTCCTGGAGGGGATGGTGCCATTAAAGTAGATATATTTAAGACAGTGTGGTCCGATGAATCATTTGTTTAGTTACAGCATGAAGGATTTAAATGTGAAAAAGACCCTGAAAATTAGGAGAGTGGCCAAAGCGTTCAGGAATATGGGTGAGCTGAGAGATAATTTGCTCTAGATCATTGAGAAAGAACGAAAGGGCTTCAATCTCTCTAACATCCGTCTGGAAAGAATTCACTCATTCCCTATGGTGAATATTTAAATCCCTTAGCAGAGGATCTTGGCTTGTGGGTAAGAGGATGCCACAGTCTCATGGCAGGAGTTTAGGTAGTCGAAGAAAGATATAGAATTTGTAACATTAGGTGAGTAGCAAGGTGAAACAAAGGAAAATTTGGATAGTTGGGAGACACCTTGAGCAAGATAACATCAAAGTTTGGAGACTCATTGTCCTCTAGGCGCACAACAAGTATGTTAATGTTGGAATAGCACAGACACTACCATATGAAAAAGGGGCTGGACAGAACATTACCAGACAACTGGGTCTCAGAGAGTAGTAAGGTATCAGAAGAGGTACCTGATGGATGATGTTCAAGAGAAGTCACAGGAGAGACTATGAATGTTGATATAGTGAATAGAAAAAAAGCAGGTCTGTCAGATAGGGAAAGGTAATGGGAGGGATGTAACTTCTAATGTCTGAGCCCTCCCTTTCACTGGCAGTAGAGTGAGGCGGGAAACTGATTCATGGTACCCCATGATGCCGGGGACTAGAGGCCATAGGTTTATTGGACTTCATCATAATTATATTAGAAAATGATTATGAAGCAGGAGATGGCAAGAGAACTTGTACAAAGAAAATAAGTGAAGTTTGAGAATGTATAGGGTGCTTGTAAAGAGATGGCAGGACTGGCCCGGTAATCGCCTTATGGAGAAAAAATTTTTGGTTCACTCTCCCTCTTCTATAGGTATTACTTTCGTGTTTGCTCCCAAGAACTGGCTGCTTGTGTTCCCCCAACCACTAGCTAGACCACGCAATATTCGGCAAGCTACTGCGCTACATGATTACTTTGTGGCCGTTGGCAGCTCAAGGGTAGGCCATTCTGTTAACTGTTTCTTTCCCGACACTCTTATAAAGCTTTGGAACACTCTACCTTATGTCTTTCCCAATAACTATGATCGGGCACACTTTAAAAGACAGATTCTTCTCTTCCGCTAAAATTCGTAACTGCTCTCTCTTGTCTATTCTTTTTCTTTCATGATCCTCTCTATACTTCAAATAAGGCCCGGCTTTCTTGTGACTTTTGACTATGACTGGAGCCTCCAACGTAAAAAAAAAAAAAAAAAAAAAAAGACTAGCGACCTTAACACGGAGGGTGTAAGGCAGTTCCGATCACTACCTTAACTCCTCAGTCAAACAAGCACGACTAGAAATATAATGTTTATCAGAAATCCGAGGCTTGATGGAGGCGCAAGGACCACCATGAGTTCCGCTAAGTGGCTGAGGGGTCTACTGTGAATGCCATCAACATTTTCAGGAACCACACAAGAACTAGGAAAACTGTGACCGCCATCAGTAATGTAAAAGACAGGCAAACACAGGAGCCACTTTCAGCAACATTAGCTGTCCCAGGAATCAGTGAAGCAAAGCAGACGTTATACGAAGTCAGGCAAGCTCAGACACAATTATGACTGACATTACATATCTGAGGAGCCAAGCAAGAACAGGAGCCTCTGTAACCAACGTCGGCAGACGCAACCTACACGGACTGCCCAGTGTTACGAGTCATTACCCTTTACGACATTACTACTTCGCTCAGGCAACAACCGTCCAAACCACTACCTGTCATGATCATGCACCGGCAGTCATTATTACCGTAATATACTCTCATTTATTTTGGAGTCGTAAAATGTAATAACTTAAGCCAACTACATAAATACGACTCGTTCTCAGCATAAAACGTGCGCCGATGAGCAGGTACGAAATGCGCAATCGTATTTTCATGTCCAAGTAAGGACCCAAAGCCTGATACGAGTTCAGATGCCAAGGAGATCCACGCAGGATGAAGGACTGCCGGCTTAAGCTGTATAAGCAGCTTTTCATTAATCAATGCTGATTCCGCTGTAGTAATTGTCATATCAATCATTCACCATTTACAGGGATATAGATAGTGACAAATTGAAAGTACAGAATATACAACTGTTGGTTACAGTTGTATTATGTTACGTAATTAGATCTTGTTTTGCATCATCTTTTGTAACAAGGATGAACGTCGAGGGACAATGGCTAGTTTTGCCGCATAATCCACGATGAGTGGGTCATGCAATGGGAATTGAATCTTCAGCCGGATACAAACTGTTTGCATCTCGGCTAACATAGTGCCGTGTCACAGGCCATCAGCGTAAACTAACAGACAGTCATCTTAAATTGAGCTCAAAATTGTTTTCAGTGTAGACAGGTTCTGAGTTACACAACTACTTCCACACACATATCAACAAGAACCGACAGGCCAAAGTGGTAAAGGCAAAATAACAAAACTAATAAGTGACGAGGGGTACTAAGAGAAATGTCACCTATGAATGATAAAAGAACCACATTTCTGCATCTATGATCGCCATATTCTAGTGCAACGAGCTCCAGACATTTGTTTGTATAGCTCACGGTATATGACTTAGGTGGCATGATGATAGATGATGTAATCTGCAATAACAGAAGTTAGTGTATCATATATTCTCTTTAATGAAGGTGGACTTACCGAGGTAAACAATCATATCGCCCGTTCAGTGTACTGCTCTGAGGACATAAAATATAGATACCGAGAACTATAAGCAACATCCATAAGTTATACTCTATTTGTTTTCTTTTTTAATACGACCATCATCTGTGTAGATGCTGGATAACTAGTGTAATAAGAGGTTACATTACGGTAATCATCTAACGCTTGCGTTATGAATGATGAGGCTTGAACATCTGCTGTATTCAGGACGAGCCTTCCTATACGCTCTGCGCATAAGGCCCCGACTGCTAAGAGAGGCCCCGACCGTTATATGGTAACCAAGAAAAATCAGGATATGATATCCCAGACTACCCCAAATTTTCGATCTTTTTTTTCCGGGGGCATGCTCCTCCCCTTAGAACTCGTGATTTTGGTGGGAATTTGAAAGGGCCCCCAAAAGAAACGGCGTAGGCCCCTCAAAAGGTTAGGGCCGGCCCTAGCTGACTCCGCTTGTGGTGCATTACAACTTGACCCTGACGGTCAACCAACTATGTTAGACCGTAATGAGTCACGAAGGTGACTCATTAAAATCCTGATCATCTGCTTGACCAGCACTCGAGATCTGTCGGACACCTGTACAAAATGCTCAACACACGTCTAATATTATGAGAGTAATTATGTGGTATGATTTTTTATTATGACTGCTAGATCATCGCTCGAGGATAGCTCAACGTAGCAGATGTAATACTGTTGTTTAGTGAAACGGATCTTGCCCTGGATCCAAAGGTAGGTAGTGGGAATAAGCAGGTTCATTCACGCTGAATATACGAGGCTGCTGCATGTGAATTTATCTATGGTTGGAAACTATTAAAGTTATATCGTAAATCCGTAGCCAACCGAACCGAACCCAGCCTAATTGTACCATCCTTAACTGAACCGAACTAGACCAAGGTCAACCAAACTTAACTATAAAAAATCATATCAACCCACTTTGCCCTAACATATGTTAATCTGAAACACCAATGGGAGAAGAAACTTTTTTATACCCTCTGAGCGTTCGTGAACACCATGTGGGGCAAATCGCCTTACAGTGCGCATATCAAATGGAAAATCTTATATTCTGAATTTCACTTCCAAAAGTAGAATAATTCGCAGAATAGGTTTACAGCAATCTTTCAGTTTTACAAATAACTGCTTGCAGGAGGATATAATTGTGGAGATGATCAAGCAAGATGATGATTACTGCTCGTCATGAACACGGCGCATCAGTCGTAGGCATCCTGTACGGTCCAACACATGGCATACGGGCAATTATTGAAGGGTGTTCTACCGAACACTTGTTACTCCTGCGGCGAAGCATACTTATCTGGAGTGAAGTAGAAATCGATGAAAACATTTTGTGGAAAATATCCGGAGTATTTTGTTAAGTTCGAAAGCCAAAGATGAAAGTATTTTCAAGCTGAGTCAGGTTAAGTTAGAGGTAAAACTTTTTTTATGAGGCAAGCAAAATCAGCGCTACGGATATGGGTCATCCGCCATTCAGTTCATTAGATGCTGGGAAACAAGTGTATAAAGCTTCGTGAACGTATGATCATCTTCCAAATTAAGACTAACCGTAGGTTAAGATGTTACTCCCGACGACGGAAGGAGGACCTAAAAAGTGAACATGTGTAGACGCATGAGACATAAAACAACATAAGATGAGTGAGATCGGGGAAGAAGAAAACGGAAACTGTCTAAAGTCATTTACTTGAGGCAGACAGTTGCTGGTACTGTTATGATGCTCTGTGGTTACTGGCACTGATGTAGCAAGATGTGTGTGTGCAATTATCTATTTGCACTGCACGGGGAAGGAGTTCTACGCTCGTTGGGCCACATCTCTTGAACTTTCTGTCATCCAACACATTCAAGATGAATGCTGTCTGCATTCACAATGTCATATTCACTCATTCATCCATTACTCTCATAACATTTTATAAAAAGTAACTCTTAACATCTTTTATAAGTTTCAGGCATATTTTCATGTTATGTTGTTCTAGTGTTGCACATTGCGGTGAACTGTTTGCTGTACACGCCAACAAACTGATTTAAGATTTTACAGGCTGAGTTCAAGTCACTCCTTACTCTTCTCTTCCTTGGTAAGCAAATTTCTAGTTTCCTGCCTCTCACTGTAATCGATCTCTCTTAATTCTGCCATTACCGTTGTTGTCTTCCTCTGGACCTCCTTTATTAGTTCTTAACCTACGGTAACTAAATCTGAGAAACTTACACTAGTATTTTGCCTAATGTCGAATGTGATCGGTTATCCGCATATTTCCTTATCAAGATATCTTGATGTAATTCTAATATGTCAGCAGACAATTTGTCCGCTTTACAGTTCGCCTCACATGGGGCTCTGGCGACAGGTAAGGTATAATGTCGACTTCCAGGTCACTTTTATACAAATACCTGATCCTTATTTCCTGTTTAACAGTAATCGTTATCGAGCTCTTTCTTCTCTCACCGCATCCCATCCTCATTATATTCCATGCACTCGGATTAAATTTCATCATCTGGTCACCAGACCAACTTAGGAGTTTTTCTACGTTTTTCGTAAGTTGATGAATTGTCCTCACTCTTTTAATTACTTTCAGCAAGTAATCTAATCGAGTAGTAAGAACAACAGTCCCAAGACTGAACCCTGTGGCACACCGCTAGTGACGTCAAACCATTCCAAGTCGGCTCCTTTGACTTGTATCCTTTTATTCCCTTTCACGAAGACCAATTTTTCTCTCCAACGGAGGAGCTTCTGCTTTTTTTTTTTTTTTCCAGCAAGAAGATCCGCCAGCTTCTTCACCAGCCTCCTATGTAGTAGTGTCTAATGCTCTATGACAGTTCAGATATACACAGTCAACACAACAATCTCTGTCCATACCTCTTTTTCTTGCATCTATCTTGTCTCTCACCTCGGTAGTTTCTCCTTTGTAAGAGGTCATCCATTTGCTTTCTGATTCCATTTTCTATTATTTTATAGAAACACTCGTAAGAGAAACTGGTCTGTACTTCATTGTACTTTCCGATCTCCTTCTTGGAGATAAGCATGAAACTTGCCTTACTGCACTCCGTTTCACCTCACCTTCCAACGTCTAGAACATTTAAAGTGTCTTTTCAAGTGTATTTACACTAAAGCAAATATGAAATCATTTCATCAAGTCTTTGAGTCTTGTGTGGTTGGTCAAGGCCCTGTAGTGTTCTATTTATGTCTTTTCTATAGGCAGTTCCTGCAAAGCATTATCCTTGGTGCCTGTATCAGATGGTTGCCTCATCTATTCCTTCTTTAATTCTTAGTTATCTTCTATCATTTCCTTTCCACAAACCATTAATATGAACATCAACCAGTTTTTGTATATCGATATACACACACATATCTACACGATCACGGATATATACTGTGAAAATACATATATCCTTACGTGAACGGAACATCTGTTTTATCAACCAATAATCAATGTGCTCACTATTAACTCATCGTACCTCAGGGCACTACTAAGACCACGAATCATTACTCAGTTAAAGAAGTGAGAGTCAGCAAAGTGAGGAGTCATGATCGGACACACTGGCGCCTCAGAACGAACCCTGGGAGAGTCTGGGCTGCCGGCCGGTGTAGTGGGCGAGATGTGGGCACATCACAATCTGGCTGGAAGTGGAATCTGAGAACAGTATGTGGATTACAGCAGCAGATAACAATGGTAGATAATATTTGATGTGATGGGACTGGGTAGTTGTGGTGGATGGTGGTGATGGTGGGTTGGTGTAGTAGGTAGTAGTGGTACTGGGTGGTTGTGGTGGATGGTACTGGATCTTTGTGGTGGGCAGTAGTGCCGAGGGTAGGGTTAGGTGGGGCTAGTGGATGTGGCTGCAATGACGTGTGGTAGAGTCACGTGCACAACCAGACCAGTGATACCGAAGGGTTCATGTGATGTGCCGTTCAGTCGCTTCGAGGGTTTAATCCGTTTTCTGTCAGATGATAAGAAGAGACGACCCGTTCTTTAACTGCAAACAACTGGGAAGACCTTAATAGCCATAGTAAATGTTGATACTTAATCCAGAATGATTATGATGACTGCGAGAACCCTCGCTGAGGATGGGACCAAGAACAGAAAACTTCCATCTGTTTCGGATCAAACTGTTTGATGAAGCAGGATGATCGCCAGACCAATGATAATGTGATCTTATTTCTTCAAGTCTGGAGGTTTGTAACTGTACCAGAAGTATTGAGAAATACAAAAACTCATTAGTTTTGAGAATACGTAAACATATAACAACAATGAGTCCAATAATGAGTCATAAGCTACATCAATGTTATGGATAAATTTCACTTCCTTGGATTTCTTTTGATCAAAGAATCTTGCGTTAATCCTGTTCTTAATACCAACTGATTCATTCATGTTTCCCATCAATTACGTACGGGAGTCCATGTTTTCGCGTGAGGTCACCACTTATTCATTTTTCACCAGAGCCAAGAGTGATTCAGGACCCACCACCATGACCCTCAACTGGTGAGTGCAGGATACATAAAGTGTCACTGTCATCAGTAGACATTGACATGGTTCCTTTATGAACAATATGATTGATTCATTCCGGAACTCACGTAACCAGTATAAAAAATTCTATTCTATTTTCGATTTTCACATTTATGGTCCATAAGACTGATGATTATCTTCTTTGTAGTCTATAACTACTAGTATCAGACGAAACTATGTAACGTCTGAAGAGAACTGGATTTCAGATGTTTCAGTAGATTACAGTAGAGTAGCATGTGAAGGTACTAGAAGAGATGATAGCTTGGAGCAGCGGTGATATTGATAGTTAGTAACAGTTGTTATTGTTGTTGTTGTTTTTGTGGTTATTGCTATTTGGTAGTGGATGGTAACACTGGTGGCCGGAGGTACTGGATGGAAGCGGCAGACAACACCAGGATTCAGATGGGTGAGTGGGTGGGTGGTGGTGGTGAGGGGAACAACTCTTGATTGTAGTGAGTAGCGGATGGCTATTATATGATCGGGACCTGTGGCAGGTGGTAGTGGGTGGTAGAACTACAAAATGTTGGGGAGTTGCGGGTGGTAGCAAGAATGCTGGAAGGTAGGTAGAGTAAGAATGGTGGGTGGTGATATTAGCTGACGATAATGGGTGGCAGTAATGGGAATCAGTAGTGAGTGGTTAATGACAGCGATGGAAGGTAAGAGTGGATGGCTGGGGATGTTGATGATGGTGAGAAGGTTGGTGAGTGGAGGTATGGGGTGAGGGTAATGGCTTGAGGTAGAGGGCGGCTGTCCTGGAATATCGCACAGAACAGTGATGGTGGTTGGAAGCTGGTGGGTGGAGATGATGACAGTGATCAAACCCATGAGCACGAAGGTATGATCTTGTATTGGATTGCGTGGCCTTTGACACTGATCCTTAAGGGTCAGGTTAAATGTCACGCCTTCATACCCAAGGGTCACACCGTCGTTCTCAAGAGAGAAGCAGAGATATACAACTGTTGAGATCATGGAGACTTTGACTTAACGTGAATGGAAGAAAAAAAATGCCTTAAAGGTTCAGTATCTACGAATTATTTCGTCATGTACGTACAGAATTCCTATACAGTTCTAGGTTTTGATCGTTCAATACATTACAAACCAATACTTAACGACACAGGTGCTCCTCACAAAAGTCCAACCACCTGAGAATAAGACTCCTTCCCTGTTCTCCGTTACCTTCCGCAGTACGTCTGTGACGGATCACTTAGTCCACCACCAGCGGCGGCCAGTTAGTTCCCTTGATCAGATCAGCTGCACTTTACACTACGGCTGGGGTGCTGGGCGGAACAGCCGACCACATTCCGTCCAAGCGAAGCCTCCAACGGAAAACTGATGGTCTTTTTATCAGCTCCCGAGTCTTTCTTTTTGAACATTTATTTTTTTTCTAGCAGAGTCTTTTATGCTGTGACATTATTTGGATAAATGATGTGTCATCTTTGTCTGTTTGGTCACGTCGCCTGCATCACCTGAACTGGAGCTCGTCAGTGTTCAGGTCAGTCTTGCCACTCTAACGGAGGTGATGATCAGGTCACTACACCAGTAGCAGTTGAGATGACAACATAAAGTCACCACAACCACAGTGATTGCGGTGACAACATCAAGTTACTTTAGCCACAGTAGTTGAAGTGATGCTACAAGGTCACTACAGCAACCGTAACTTAGGGTGGCTTTATCAGGCCAATATAATCATGGCAAATAAGGCGACGTTATTCATTCGTAACCATACGATCAGTTGATAACTGAGCTGACACGTTCAATCCACCATGCAGACAGACACTAAGACGAAGATGTCAAATCATTCCACCCACGCTAATCGAATTGATAATCTCACGCCACTATACTTGCTGTGACTGCTTGATGGTGTCAGACTAGTATATCTACTGTGGATGAGTGACACTGTCACTCCACTACATCTACTGTGACTAAGTGACACTGTCACTCCACTACATCTACTGTGGCTGAGTGACACTGTCACTCCACTACACCTGCTGTGGCTGAGTGACACTGTCACTCCACTACACCTGTTGTGGCTGAGTGACACTGTCCCACCACTACACTACCGTGGCTGAGTGACACCGTCCCACCACTACACCTGCAGTGGCTGAGTGCCACTGTCCCACCACTACACCTACTGTGGCTGAGTGACACTGTCCCACCACTACACCTACTGTGACTGAGTGACACTTGTCAAAAGCCACCTTCTATGAATGAGATGCAGTTGACAGACCACTTTATACGCAGGAACTGAGGTGACGCTCACGAGTTACTACACTCACAATATTACATGGTCGGGATTCCTCACTTCTTGCCGTGACGTCACTCTTCTAGATCACGACGAAGTGATAGCGTGAACCTCAGCCAAAGGGAGAGTTTGTAGGATAGATCAAACCTCAGCCAGAGGGACGGTTGGTACGGTAGATCATCATACTTCAGTCAGAGGGACAGTTGGTAGGGATAGATCATACCTCAGCCAGAGGGACGATTGATAAGGTAGATCATCATATCTCAGCCAGGGGGACAGTTAGTAGGGGAGATCATACCTCAGCCAGAGGGACGGTTGGTAGGGTAGATAATACCTTCAGCCAGAGGGACAATTAGCAGTAGCGTTTTTTTTTCTAGCAATTCTTACCACATGGGGATCTCCTGCAGTACACAAATTCTTTAAATTTCTATAGCAAGATGCTACGACCTTTGGGTATGACGCCTGTATTCTGATCTAACCATTCAGGGTCAAGTCAGGGATCACGTCATCATGCGCAAGGGCCAGACCGTCGTACTCATGGGTCACGCCGTTGAGCTCAATGGTCGTACCGTTGTGCTCAAGGGGGTCAGTAAAAATCAAGTGGGCCTCATTCTCTTCACAAATTCTTATTTTTTTTCTTTTTCTTTTCGTGAGGTGGCTTCCGCTACTTGACATTCAGAGCAACATCGCCTGACGGCGTGGAGAGGCTCGGTAACTGCGATATGCCGGGAAGCATCCGCCTCCAACACATGAATCAGGTGTGGGAAGAGACAAGAGACGGGGGTAGTTAGTCAGCTCGTTAGGTGGAGTTATTGACACGTAATGATTTAAAGAAACTGACTCATACTTTCCCAGACAAAAGAACGTTACAGCTTCACGCTAACAAACGTAATCATCGAAGATAACGAGCCAGCGGCATTGCTCCCTGCTACCCATGGCGGTAGCAGCAGCCCGGCACGTAGTGTTTACACCCAAATAACAAACAAGTGAAGGCAACCGTGACATTATCTCTAACGGCCCTGACCACCGGGAAAAAGTCGACTCATAAAAGACTGGAAGGGTAGTGAAAGATAGATACTATGACGAACGTCGACCGTGGCATCACACAAGACGGTCTTTCAAAAGTTGACTTTGTGGTTTTGTTAAAGATGTAACAGAGCGAGAGAGAAGACATCTACCGAGGTGAGGGAGGTGACTAATCATGGAAAATATATCATAATGCTCTCAGTTGCGTATAGATGCCTAGTAAATACGATGCAAGTTATTAGAATATGCTTCAGAATTTTCTTCATTTAAGAGCTTGATTAAAGGTCATAAAGACGATCATACAGTAATTCAACCCCATATTTGTTTTCAGCATGAAACATAGTCCTCATAAAGAGGTTTTGAAGGAAATTTATTTTTCTGAGAAAAATACTAAATACTGCAGATAATAGTTCAGGGTATATTTTAACTCAAAAAAACTTTTTGTTTAAAATTAAAGCATAATATATTCAAACACTTTTATCCTTGAAATAATCAAAGGAAATATATCATAATGCTCTCAGTTACCGATTGATGCTCAGTAAATACGCTGCAAATGATTAGAATATGCTTTAAAATTGTCTTCATCTAAGAGCTTAATCAAAGCTTATAAAGACGTCCAAACAATGATTTAATCCCATATTTGCTTTCAGCATGATAAGTAGTCCTTATGATGAGGTTTTGAAGGAAATCTATTTTTCTTTGAAAAATACTAAAAATTGCAGGTAATAGTTCAGGGTATATTTCAACTCAAAAAACTTTTTCTTTCAAAATTGAAACATGACATATTCAAACACTTTTATACTTGAAATAATGAAAGAAAATATAGCATAATGCGCTCAATTACCGATAGATGCCTAGTAAATACGATGCAAATTATTAGAATATTCTTTGAAATTGTCTTCATTTAAGAGCTGAATTATAGGTCATAAAGACAACAGAACAATAATTCATTCCCATATTTGTTTTCATTATGAAAAGTAGTCCTTATAATGAGGTTTTGAAGGGATTATTTTTTCTGACAAAAATGCTAAAAATATTTTGGCTCAAGAAACTTTTTGTTTCAAAATCAAAACATATTCATACAATTCTGTCTATGTAATAATGAAAGAAAATATAATATAATGCTCTCAGTTACCGATAGATGCCCAGTAAATACGATATAAATCATTAGGAAATGCATTAAGATTTTATTAATTGAAGAGATTATTTGAACGTCATTAAGACGACCAGAGAATAATTCAACACCATATTTGTTTTCAGCAGGAAAAGTAGTCCTTGTAATGACGTTTTGAAAGAAATCTATTTCTCTGAGAAAAATACTAAAATTACAGTATTTGTTTTCAGTATGAAAACTAGTCCTTTTAATGTGATTCTCAGGGAAATGAATTTTTCTGAAAAAAATACTAAGAATCGAAGGTAAGAAAGAGTTCAGAGTATACTTTAGCTCAAAAAGATTTTTATTTCAAAATTTGAAATATGATATATAATTTAGCTCAAGGAACTTTTTGCTTCAAAATTAGAACATAACATATTGAAACACTTTTATACTTGAAATAATGAAAGAAAATATATCATAATGCTGTCAGTTACCGATAGATGCCCAGTAAACACGATGCAAATTATTAGAATATGCTTTAAAATTGTTTTCATTTAAGAGCTTAATTAAAGGTCATAAAGACGACCAAACATGATGTAACCCCGTATTTGTTTTCAGCAGGAAAATTAATCCTTGTAATGAGGTTTTGAAGGAAATCTATTTCTCTGAGAAAAATACTAAAAATTGCAGGTAATAGTTCAGGGTATATTTTAGCTCAAAAATCTTTTTATTTCAAAATGAAAACATAACATATTCAAACACTTTTATACTTGAAATAGTGAAAGAAAATATAATAAAATGCTCTCAGTTACCGATAGAAGCCCATTAACAAGAAATTAATTATTAGTATATGCTTTAAAATCTTATTAATTCAAGAGCTCATCCAAACGACATTAATACAACCAGACAATATTTTAACCTCATATTTGTTTTCAGCAGAAAAAGTAGTCCTTGTTATGAGGTTTTGAAGAAAGTGTATTTTTCTGAGAAAAATACTAAAACTTGCACGTTATGGTTTAGGTCACATTTTAGGTGAAGAACCACTTTGTTTCAAAATTTAACACAATTTATTCAAACACTTTTGTACTTGAAAGAATGTAGATGAGATATGCTTTTCAGTTTCTGAATAACCTTGCGTCCTGGCTCATCGAATGAACCAACGATGGATCAGCAGCTAGATTTCTATTTTGGCTCAAGAACTTAGTTTTTCAACTGCATTATATATTGACGTTCCCTTTTTGATATATGGCGAAAACTTAACATCTTAAATCTGTTTTATTCTAGATAATTTTCAAACTTGTATCTTTTGTTGATGAAGCGAATACATATATATGAAAGAAAGGGGATGGTAAGGGAAGATATTACGGGTATCGAAACAGAACTTTTTTCCCGTTCAGTCTTAGTTCTTTTCTCTGGGGTTCTGGCTCTGTTAGAGTTACCATTGTGGTGTTATCCCTCGTTGATGTATACATAACAAAACACAAATCTTCCTTACATGAGAATCCTCACCAGGTGGACTAATGAAAGCGGGGTCTCGATTGGTAACAAACGACCTCCATAAATCGTGAGGTACAGGAAGTGGGAACAGAGAGTGAGGAGGCAGACGCTGTGGTGCTGCTCATAGTCAAGAGTCTTACTTGTCATCGATTCGCATTTGTCACAGAAAATGTAATTTGTCTGCTGGGGGTAAACGTAATGGCGCCGGACGTTCAGACACCCAGCATTAGGTCAATAAAAGAAAATGATGTAAGTATTATCATGTGGATATCATCTGTAAACACGATTAATGGATTATATGTTTTACCAAGTTTTACTGAGTCGCTTCCAACACCACAAGTGGTCACGAGGAACTAGAGGACCAGTTGGAGTGTGAGGAGGGGAGAACACTCGCTGGGAGGGTAGACTGGGCCAAATGCCTCCTCATTAAGGACTGGGCCAGATGCTGCCTCATTATGAAGCCGTAGATCACTGATTATCCTCTACGGTGTCCAACACTCGCATGTTACACCTCTTATCTCTTCCACCACACTAGCTTCTCGTGCCATTGTGTATAACCTCACCTCCTTCACGCTTTTGCTCTCACCTATCACTTTCTGCCTCTCCCAGTGTAGCTCCCATACTGCTCACGACCATTCACCTGCAGCTACGTTCTCACTCATCACCACTGTCATTCTTATCATGAGTACCAGGCGACGAGATCTGTTCAAATGCACACGAGAAATGAAGTTACCAAGAGACAGTTATGATAGATATGGAAAATGAATAATTTCTGATCTGTTTAGAATTTTTACGAATGAAAAGCGTCAGTGTGAGCGAAGAGTCAACTGCATAACGTTTGATTGTTTGATATGACGGGGCCGGTGACTCACGGGGGAAGTCTTATATAAAAGATATCTGGAATGAGGTGGGTGTGGGGCAGGTCGGGTCGCGCCTCACCGTCGGCCACGTTAAGCTTTCCAACTCAAGCTGGACTTACCCTCAGAAGCTTCAAGAGTAAACTCCTTTCCCTGCAGAGAGAGAGAGAGAGAGCTGTATAAAGGCTTTCACGGTAAACACTTGTTGTTTGGATTCACCAGAGAACGGAGGAGAAAAATGCCTCGTGGGGGACGGGAAGGGACCCCCCGCGAACCTGTTGGGAAGGGAATGCCCTCCTTCCCCCCCGAACAGCCACGGTTCGTGACCTGCTTACTCCGACACATTCCCGTATATGGTTATTGACAGTTTCTTCTGACTGATATAAATTCGATGTCTCATCTCTATCTCTTCTTAAAGCAGAAAAAAAGACGTTTTACTTGAAAAAAGAAAAGATATCGCCACTGAGATGCACGATGGAGAGAAAATCAATGGCAACAAGCACCGCCAGCGAACGACAGAGGGTCGCTGTGGTCTGTACGAGGAGCAAGAGTATAGCGATGACTGTTGACTGCCGCCCGCCTTCCGCAAGTCATGTGCCGTGTGAACATGCCCTCACCACGATAACAACATCCTGTGAGGAGACTATGAGGGTTGACATATTACGTGAAGGGTAGTAATGAGCGGGGCGCCTAAGGGCGGTGGTCTCAGCCTCACTGACGCTACTGAATGTGTCAAAGGCACGGTATGGTGTGATGAAGACACACACACACACACACACACACACACACACACACACACACACACGCAATAGACGGTATGGTGTAATGAAGACACACACACACACACACACGCAATAGACGGTATGGTGTAATGAAGACACACACACACACACACACACACACACACACACACGCAATAGACGGTATGGTGTAATGAAGACACACACACACACACACACACACACACACACACACACACACGCACGCAATAGACTGTATGATGTGATGAACACACACACACACACACACACACACACACACACACACACACACACACACACACATACACACACACACGCAATAGACGGTATTTCCGTAGCGTAAAATGTCTTCACCTGACGACTAGACGAGCGACTGTTGAGCCATTACATAATAGAGGCAGCACCCTGACCTGGGGCAGCCATAGAGTGCTCCTTCCTTGGCTCGAGCTGTCTCCCCAGCTGACGGCTCTGAGGTGCAGTCAGGCAACACCCTACTGAAGAGACTTGAAAAGTATTTCCAGAAACTCTTGCGTGTGAATCAAGGACTTACCATTTCAGCTTCAGAACAAGGTATATATGATAATGTGGATGGACAGAAAAATATAGAAAGAAAAATGATATTGATTAAGGGATCAACACTGTTAGATATAAAACAGATTAGGATTCATAGCGGCATGTAACCTCTGCAGGAAGAATCCTCGTACCAGTTGCTTTGAGTTATCGAGGTAGGGAACGCTCAGTATGAAAGCATCTCTTTTACTGGTAATTTACAGAGGAAATATAAAAACGACACCCCTCACACTCTCCATCACTTCTTTGTATCGTTTTCTTTACATCGTCGTCAGAAAATTAATGCATGTTATTCTCATATCTGGTCGTATATTGTACGTAAACTTATATAAGTGCAAAGACGTTTAATCCTCGGTATTGCAGTTTTAACAGTGAGGTTTTGAACACATTATGTAACACATCAAAATTGTTTCTATACGAGTGATGTATGCAGTGACTGTCGTCCTCAGGGTTAAAGTCCACAGGGCAAAGTTTGCTCTTTGTCAACATTGTTCTGTGCCAAAGAATGTGTCGCCAGGAACAGAGAAAAAAGTGAGGGAACACACACACACACACACACACACACACACATATATATATATATATATATATATATATATATATATATATATATATATATATATATATAGATTGATAGATAGATAGATAGATATACATACACATATGAATTCTAGTCTATGCTGCTGCACTAAACATATTAACGCTCAAACGCTTCGCATTTATCTTAATGCATTGTCAGTGACCTGAAGCAGTTGCACAGTTGTAAAAGGGTCCATAGGAACCCAGCTGACTACTGTATATAAGTGAAGGTAAACTGAGAATGATAAAAGTTGCGTACAATAAATAGACCAGCTAAAGCCTACTTCACTTTTAAATGAAGTCAACAATGAATAGAAAATGTTAAACCACACAACACTTTTAAATGAGGTAAACAGTATACAGGTAATGCAAAAGCCTACTACACTTTTAAATGAGGTAAACAATGAACAGAATATGTACAATGAATTTACATGACATTGAATTGGGTAGAATCATAATCACAACGTCCTAACATTAAACATAATCGAATCTCCAGGACTACCCATGGATTCCACATCGATGCTTGTGATGTGGAAAAGGAGATCGAAAATCTTGACGGAAGAAAACGTAACAAGAAGTTAAGTAACAACCAAACATTTGCTTCTCTTTCCATATCCACAAACTTTCTACAATACACGGATTCAGATCCCCATTTACAGAGTTCAGAAATGTGAAGCCATTTTACGGTGTGTTGATACACCTCTAATCACTTTGTGATTGGGCAGTTCATGGGTGTATTCAGTACCATACCCTCTCTTAATGAACGACCAATATATTCAGTGATGTGTGTGGGAAGATTGTAGGAGATCTTTCAGATATAAGCTACCGACCGTACAGGTGCTACACGTACATTTATACACTATAGATGTGAACGTATGGGCAAAGTGATCTTGATCTTACACTAGGATTAGGGGAGGCCACTACCATCACTGAATTAAAAGTAAAATTATAAGCTCAGAGTGTATGTGTGTGTGTGTGTGTGTGTGTGTGTGTGTGTGTGTGTGTGAGAGAGAGAGAGAGAGAGAGAGAGAGAGAGAGAGAGAGAGAGAGAGAGAGAGAGAGAGAGAGAGAGAGATAAGAAATAGAAAAAAGCAGAAAACGAAAAATGAGAAAAATAGAGAAAGAGAAAAATGAATAGGAAAAGGGCAAGAAACTGAGCGGAAAAAAGAATAAAAAGTGAGAATTAAAGGGAGAAAAATGGAGAGATGAATAGAAAAAGAGAGTAGAGATAAAATCGAGATAAGATCTTATCAATAAGATATCTAACGAACCTATAACAACAAGATAACCCAATATTTACCCCTGACTTAAATTTTCTTAATTTTTTCCCCTAGAAAGAACCTCACGTCAGTGGAGTTTTGACAAGGTACACCCTAACTCCACTTCCTGATGCCAGACATATGAATCTGCATATCATTACCTCGTTACAGCGGAGGCAGC
Organism: Panulirus ornatus; assembly: GCF_036320965.1. Taxonomy (NCBI): domain Eukaryota; kingdom Metazoa; phylum Arthropoda; class Malacostraca; order Decapoda; family Palinuridae; genus Panulirus; species Panulirus ornatus. The sequence goes on along the minus strand of NC_092227.1, from coordinate 72,571,448 downwards.
AGTGTGACATTTCCATAGTCATGCTTAGCGGACTGGCATAAAGAACCGCTGGTCCAGATGCCCCTGAGCGCCAACAGTTGCAAGGTAACGGCTGCCAAACATAACCCGGAGGAACAAACATACGTAGCAGACCTCAGCCCACAAGGTGGAGCATAACATGATGTGTTGGCAAGGGGTAATGGGTGGGTGTGTCATGTCTTCACGTGTTGGTAGGGGGTAACGGGTGGGGTGTCATACGTTCACGTGTTGGTAGTGGGTAACGGGTGGGGTGTCTTGCCATGATGGGTTTGCAAGGGGGGTAACGGGTAGCGTAACACAGGCCATCATGTGGTGGCAGTAGCGGCTGGGGTGTCCTACCATGATGTGATGGCAGGGTGTAACAGGTTGGGTATCTTGTCCTGATGTGGTGGAAAAGGGGTAACGGGTGGGACGTCAGTCATACCATAATATGATGGCAGGGGGTAACAAGTGGGTCGTGATACCATGATATGGTGGCAGGGGTTAACGGGTGGGTCGTGATACCATGTTGTGGAGGCAGGGGTTAACGGGTGGGTCGTGATACCATGTTGTGGAGGCAGGGGTTAACGGGTGGGTCGTGATACCATGTTGTGGAGGCAGGGGGTAACGAGTGGGTCGTGATACCATAATATGGTGGCAGGGGGTAACGAGTGGGTCGTGATACCATAATATGGTGGCAGGGGGTAACGGGTGGGTCGTGATACCATAATATGGGGGCAGGGGGTAACGAGTGGGTCGTGACACCATGATATGGTGGCAGGGAGGTAACGAGTGGGTCGTGATGCCATGATAAGGTGGCAGGGGTAACGGGTGGGTCGTGATACCATATTGTAGTGACAGTGGGTAACGGATGGGGTGTCGACAGCTCCCGACGACCCACCTGACGAAGACCTCGTACAACACAAGCCACGACCTACTGCCACTGAAGGCCGCCTCCTGTGCGCCTCCTCTGAACCATCTGTTATGCCCGCCTTAGCACCCATGAACCAGTGAATGTAAACACAGTTGCCCCGTTACTCCGCCAGGAGGAGGACCTCCCATCCTGTGGCCCCAGGAGGTGCGAGCGGCCGTCCTACATTGACGACACTCCAGACCTCAGCTATTTTTCCGTATGATGATTCCTAACTGTACCTGCGGCTCCTGTGCACTACCAATGTATCTCTCTCTCTCTCTCTCTCTCTCTGCGTCTGTGATGGGGTGAGCTCCTGGGGTCACAGCAAGTCAAGACACTGATATTTCCTTTGGAGTCATGATGCTCAGGTGCTGCATGAACTCTGCCCAAGGCTCGGTGAAGAGTTCTATAGCATCTTCAAGCCTAATTTCTACCATAAGTAAGCCGTTTAGGTGTGCAACAATAATCAGGGGAAATTTTTTCTTTGACGGAGATCACTTTAAGCAAGAATACCTACCTTCCTAAAGATAGATCTTTCCATGTTGATCTTTTCCATGGTGCAATGCTGGCTGGCGGAGAGAGAGAGAGAGAGAGAGAGAGAGAGAGAGAGAGAGAGAGAGAGAGAGAGAGAGAGAGAGAGAGAGAGAGAGAGAGAAGCATTACTTGTATGCAATACATTATGATTCACGGCACACGTATCTTAAAGTGGACCGACGCCCGGTGCTAGGCACGAGCAGCACGCGCGTACCATGACTACGTACAGTCGTGTTCCAGGTGAAGTCTTGACTATAATGCACCACTCAGCGTCTACCGATAATTTCCTGACAATATGTCAAGGTTATGTACCACATTAGCTCCACCAGTCACACAGGAACGTGAAAGAAACGAAGCAGCAGGATGGAAGCACACCCTCAGGGACGTTGCAAGGCAATGACAAGGGACATATGTATCACTGACACTGTTCTTCATGTTCTTCTCTGGATCAGTGAGGTCTATGCAGACTATGCAGACATGTATTAAGTGTGCGATTGGGCGAAGGACAATAAAAGAGAAGAATCAACAAAATTTTCTCGAAATCAGTATTTCTCCATTCTCTTTACAGAAAGAAAATAAAAATCACATGATGTTTGAAAAGTTTTGTAATCCTGTTCAATGTTTTTTATATAATTAACTGTACCATGTAATACTTTCTTCCAATCATGAGTAACATCTGATATGATCTTTAGTGGTTCCTGATCCTTCAAGTAAAGGTTCGCTTTTTTTTTTTTTCAGTGAATCCTTTGAAAGTACGACATAGACGAGCAATCTGGTAAAAAGGTCGCTACAGCTCTGATCCATCCACGGTCCTGCTGCTGAACTGTGAACTGAGGATGAATTGGCTGATCCAACTACATGCACAGTAAGGTCCCTCGCTACAACAACAGTGAGAACAGTCACCAATACAGTCGTGAATACTGATCCATCACCAACACTGAAGAATACTCCTTCACTAACAATGAAGACTACTTCAACGCCAACAAAGACGATTACTCCTTCACCAACAGTGAAGCCTACTCTATCACCAACAAAGACGACCACTCCTTTAGCAACAGTGAAGACTACTCCATCAACAACAGTGTTGCTTCTACTTTATCAGCAGTGAAGCCCACCTTTAGACAATCAGTGACAATCTTCAAATCAAGATAAATGATAAGGAGCAACCTATGCTCCAGTAGTGAAAACTCTTCCTAGACAAGCAGTGAAGACGATTCTCTTACCAGCAGTAACGACAATCCATGTACTGGTGATGAAGACTAACTGCTCCTACACCAGCAGAAGGACCGTCCTTTTGATATGATTTCGAGCGATGCCCTTAACACCAGTGAGGACTCTCCCTAAGGCAACAGTGAGAACAGTTTCTATATGAGCAGTGAGAACACTTCCTACATCAGCAGAGGTGACTTTCCTTACCTCACCAGCAGGAAGCATCCTCACACAAGTAATGAGGACCCAGTCAGTGAGGAATATCGCTACTTCAGCAGTACAGAGTATCCCTGTACCAGCTAAGAGACCCTCCCTACAAAACCAGTGTGGGGAGTCCTGATACCAAAGATAAGGACTCTCTATATAGAGTAAGGACTATCCTTGCGTCAGTAGTAAAAACTATGCCAATATCAGTACTCTGGACTGTTCTTGTATCGAAAATCAGGATCAACTCAACGCCATCAAGATGACCTGCTGACTCAAACATGACCGCTCTTGCATTTAAAATGTGAGCCATGGTTACCTCATCCCATGTAATATTTCCTTTCCCGGTACAAAAGTTTATTCCTACATAAACAATGTGGACTTTCCTTTCATCGACAAGGAAGAAGGATGTCCCCGTACCAGAGTCACTGGGAACATTCCCATCTTTACGCCAGAAAACAAGAGCCATCCCCGCACCATTACTAAACCCATCACTCCTAATCTCAGTAACGGGAACCATTCCGGCACCTGTTATGAGAACCTTCCCTTACCTAAGAATGACAAGTAACACTACACAGCCACTGAGGATCCCCACATTAAAACGATTAGAACTATCCATTCACCAGTAGTGAGCACCGTTCATATATATGTGGTATTTTTAAGGTCTCTCTGACTCCAGTGGTGAAGATCCTTCTAAGACTGTATTGAAAGCCATCCACATACCAGCAGTGAGCGCTGTACACAGATCAACTATGAGGACCACCAGGACACCAGTGAACCAGCATCATCCCTACACCAGCAGTGAGTATTGTCCTTACTGAAATAGTAAAGATCTCCCAAACGCCAGCAGTGAGGACCACATGTGCACCAGCACTAAGGATCATTCCAGCACCAGCAGCGTTTGAGCTGTGGTCTACCCTTACGTCAATGGTCAAGATCCTCCTCTCCGCTAGTAATCATGACTATTCCTACTGCAGCATGGGACACTATCCCTACACTATTGCAGGTAGTGAGAACTGAAAACCATATACACAGTAGCAGGGACGACTGTCTCTACGTCAGCAGTGAGGACTCTACTCACACCAACACCATAGTTCAGCAGTAGGAATCTTCCCTATACCATCACTGAGACCCTTTCCTTACCCAGTAGTGCAGACCATCTACTCCAAGCGATAATGACCCTCAGTACTCCTGCAGGAAGGGTCATCCGTATGTCATCAGAGAAAACTAGCTGTGACGCTAGCACCATCAGTGGATGATATCCAACATCAGCATCGAAGAAACTTCCCAACTTCTGCAGTGACAACCTTTCCTACCGCAGCCGAGGGCTTTCCTACATGAGGATTTCCTACACGAGTATTGAGGACAATTACTGCACCAGAAGTAACGAACCTTTCTAACCTTGCAGTGTCTTCTAGTCATAAAGCTGCAGTGAACATCAACACTAAAGGAGCTGTGAGGAAAAACTTCTTTATTAGCACTGACGACCCTGTGTAGACCACCAGCCATAAGCATGACCGCACCATCGGTGAAGACCACCTATACGCCTCAGTAGTGACGACCGTCCAAACGCAATCAGTTAGAACCCTACTAATTCTGGCTATAAAAATCATATTAGGACAAAGGGCATTCCAGTGAGAGGGAGGTGGCTGCTACTGTCGCCCGCTGCCCACCTAGCGACTGAAAAAAAGAAAATAAAGCGCCCATGGCATGAGTACTGAAAAAAAGAAAATAAAGCGCCCATAGCTTGAGTACCGAGTATTTTCTAGCAGAGAGGCATCCCCACACTAGCAGTGCGAACCATCCTATCTCAGCAGTTGAGGCCAATACGCATCTCGCAAGTGAGGACAATTTGCGCCCCTTGCGGTGAGGTCGACTAGCGTGTTCAACAGCATAAGCGTGACTAGCGGAGGCTGTCATTACCCCCGCCTCTCACACAATCATCCTAGGTAATAACATAATGAGCTGATTGATCTTCACGCACGTTATTGCTGTCTGTGACACCGCGCGCACTCGTACAACCTCCTCCTTGTACATTCTTCTTACCCAAAACACCTTAACTATTCCCTCGTTTATTACTGGTAGATATTTCATAGTTTCTTACCTCGACAAAAGGGCTTAAAAAAAATCTGCATCATCATTTACGTTAGAATCATTTTAGTTAAGATCAAACGACGCTGGCGAAGTACGGTGGTATGCCAGGCCGACAGTGATGCTCATGTGTTACCTCACAGGGGCGGCGGCTCTGGCTGCACATCCTTGCTCTTAACGGAGATAATTAGAGAATATTATACAACAAAGACGCACAGCTAACCTGAGCCGTTATCTTTATCCTGCGCCACAGTTAACCCGACCCGTTACCATGGTCCTGTGCCACAGTTAACCTGAGCCGTTATCTTGATCCTGTGCCACAGCTAACCCGACCCGTTACCATGGTCCTGTACCACAGCTAACCCGCGCCGTTAGCTTTATGCTACACCACAGTTAACCCGACCCTTTCCCATGGTCCTGTACCACAGCTAACTTGAGCGGTTATCTTGATCCTGTAACATGCAACTTACTACTCATTACCTGAATTTTCGCCTTCCTTACGAGTTATCTTGTTACCAGGTATATAGGCTTCATTCTTAACATTTAATGATATGTAGTGGATCTTATCTTTAGGATTATATGTAACATATTTTGAGAAGCTATTTATTTAAGCTTCATTCCATATTGTTCAGGACATATCCCCATATCTTATAACCATTTCTGTGATATCTTTATAGATTTCTCCTTTGCTGGTTTCGAGACTTTCCAAACACTTCAGTTCTTAAACTTAATGTAGAGGTGTGTTTCTAATTCTTATGTTCATCTCTACTTCGACCCTACTGGTCATCATCACTCATATTTTTTTTCCTTCATCAGTTTCAAGCTCTTTCGAAAACTTATTTCCCTCTGTACAGAGCAAGTTCCAGTGTCCCTTGAAAATTCAGTGCAGCAAGAGTCATCTACATAGACCTTGGTTTTTATTAATGAGCCTTGGTTCCTCGTTACCTCTATGATTGTTCTGTCTATATACATGATAGATAATGATGGTAATGTATCACTTCCCTGCTTTACTCCACTGAAGATTTTAAACCAATTTTTTTTTTTTTTTTTTTTTTTTTTTTTTTTACCGAGGGTTATATGCACTTTTGATTTCTCGGAGCAGTTCATTACTGATATTGTGTTACATCAGGCAGTTCCATAACTTGGTGGCGAGTCATAGGTTTTACGCTTATCGATCAAGCTCTTATGTATGGGAACATGGGAACATGGTACTCCCAAACTTTCTCCATTATTGTCTCACGTCAGCACACAACACACTCGCTCATCCGTGTGTTTGGTCAGCGTCCGTTCTGTCTGGATTGTTACTTGCGGCAGCGTTGAAGTTTCCAATTACTTGGGCTGTTAGCCTTAAAACTATCTATCTATCGATATTTCTATATCTGTATCCTTAATTCTATCTATCTATCTATCTATCTATCTATCTATATATATATATATATATATATATATATATATATATATATATATATATATGTATATCATAAGGCACAGTCATGCAGCATCGTATACGTGTGGAGTTGTGTACATACCAAACATTTACTCAGCGTTATGCTTAAACTTCTCTTGTCACTAATGCTCGTGTACGAAATCTTATCCATTTATGATCAAGATATCTGAATACGTGTGGTAGATTAATGAAATGATTCTCGGGGTCCTGAAGACTTTGAAGCAACGATTATACTTATCTAATTCTTAGTTTACTTTAACATGGCTTATATACACCTCTGATTACTGTGCGAAGTTTATTAATGATATCATATTCTTTCGCACAAGTACGATGATACTCAAATTTGAAGAAAACAAAATTTTTTCCCAGTTTTTACGAGATATTGGGATATCCAGAACTAGGTGTCCTGACCGCTAAATTCCTCTCAAAACTGTGATCTGAACAGCAATATAATACAGTTCCCTCATGTGTTGTACTGCTGTCAGTAGTGTTATCCAACAAAAAAGAAAAAAAAACATTTTCCCCAGCACGCCATCGCCGACTCTGACCTCAGTGTTCCTCGCCTGATGCACACGTAACATCTCAGGAAGTTCTGAAGGAGAGAAAACCCCAGGTATTCTCTGTTAACAATTTCGTCACATTGTTTTAACGAAGACACAGAGTTTACGGCAAGTGGTGGACCGTGCAGCACTCAGATGACGGGATATTACCTTGGTACTTGTCATGAACAATTTGGAGGTTCAGAACTCAACTTCGTATATATATATATATATATATATATATATATATATATATATATATATATATATATATATATATATATATATATATATATCGGTTAACTGTCCATGGCGAGTTAAGTGTTACTGATCGAAGTACAGATCAGTGTAACATGACTGTATTCGAGAACTTACTTTATGTGTGTGTGTGTGTGTGTGTGTGTGTGTGTGTGTGTGTGTGTGTGTGTGTACATTATGCTAAAGCAAAAAGAAAGAAAAATAATTCTAACCATTTTCGAGTTTTTAAAACCGTGAAGATATCTTCATGTAATCATTAAAAACAGTTTATATAAAGTTCATATCAGTGTCGTGTCTTCTTGCTGTCTTAATCTCGCCTCGATTCTTTTTTTTAGTTACACTAGTTTGCAAAGGTCTTACGATATAAATAACCTTCTATATTTTACTCCGAAAGTATTTTTTTCCAGACTTGTATCCATGTATATATGTGACTCGACGATTGTTTCTCTGAATTACATTGATGAGCACATTTGACTCGGAAGATTATGTTCCTAAGAGTTATATTCATGTGCATACTTTACTCCGTCTCAGAATCATATGTATGAACGTATTCAATTCCAAAAGTTTTTGTTTCTCATTCACTGTATGAGATACGAACATGAACAGCTAACAGGACCTTATGTATATATCAGTATCAGAACTCTATAGACTTTGTTTTGCACTTCAGGATGACATCTATGAAACGTCATCTGTAAGAATATGACCGACTCTTTATACCTGTCACTTATACTTTTATACTGACACGTAAGGAAAGCTTCGTCGTTTTATGAATTATGTCAAGAAACAAAAAACATACTCTGTGCCAGTTATGTTCAGTGAAGATTCCTTCATGTATCATCAATTCATTAGCTTTCTTGGCTGTATTATAAGACTTAGAGTAATCTAGACTTGCCTACTTTCCTTCCAAAGATTCTCTGGCTATCAAAGCCCTGGCTGATTCGTGAACCTGTGTCTAGGTATCTGATGCAGCTGAGTCTTGGTATGCCCTGAAGTTTGGCAAAAAATTGAAAGCAGTTACATATTCTAGGCTTTGAATGAACACAGATAATAACCCGAGAGATCTGCACTTTGATCAGTAGCACCTAACACGTCACAGGCAGTTTACATCAATCAATCGTTTCCTGTAGGTTCGAAACCTTTGTACAGTATGTAGGACTCATTTGCCATGATGATTTGACTGCAGCTGGGCAAATGAAACACGCTTTGTTATGATAGAGCTACTATGACGAAAAATGTTGTGTAGTGAGTATGAACGCTTGTTGGAACTGTCATGACTAAGAACGTCTGTGGTCTGGAACAATGATGACTATAAAGGTGTGTGGTTTGGTGCTATGCTGACGAAGTGCATATATTCATCATAGTTGTGATGATTACATTAGCTTGCAGATCGGAGTTATGATAATCATAAACGTTTGTGCATCGGAACTACAATGACTGATAACGTTTGTAGACTGAGGCTATGATAATGAAGTACGTTTGTGGCTTTGATCAATGATGATGAAGACTGTGGATTGGAACTCTGGTAATGAGGAACATTTGTGGATAAGGGAACACTACAGTGGTCAACAAATGCCAGATTAGTGGACATCGAGTGATCGTTCATGCGCGACCCCAAATATTGCCTCACAGGGAACTCTTTGTCGCCAGCCGTAACCTGTCGAAGGTCCATTTTACACTACAGTCGACCATCTTGAAAGGTGATCGCTGTCTCTCCTGACCGTAGGCTTAGATAACAGTCGCTTCAGCATCTGATCTTAGATTCAGCTTCACGTCGTCTGCAGAAAGAGTTGGTTCATCTGATCTCTGCTGCACTTGACTGCCGCCTTCGTTGTTGCTAAACTCTTCCTGTCACTCCAGCTGACCGGGGCCACAATCAACAGTAGCCATGGGGGACCAGGGGCCAGCGTGCGGGTGGGCGCGTGTGTGTGGGCGTTTCTGTAATTTTCCACACCAGTTTATCGACATAACAGAGCATCAGCATCGGTCCACCGTGGGAACCTTCGGCCAGCGGCGCGTCACTGGTCTTGCTCAAGGTCATCAAAGTTTCTTAACGTCTCCTGATGACGACCCGTACTAGGCACCCCTTCCGCCTGCCATGCACCGTGGCACCGCCTTCGTCAGTAACGGTTCTCGCCCATCTCTTGTTCAACCTTTCCGTTACTCCGTCTCCGGTTGTCTTCCCAGCGCAAGAGTTAAGACGCGGCCTACCATGAAACCATGGTTATTCATGGCTGAAGAAGCCGGGTTGTGTAATGAGTGATTTATCGATTTTGGCCAAACGTCAGGATGAGGACCGTTCTCCAACAGAGGAGCAGCACGTTGAAGGTGCATGAGACCTCCAGAGGAGTATGAGTAATATGAGGGGAAGATGGGAGCGTGAGGGAAGGGAAATATGTAGGGTAAAAGTGTGGGGGAGGGAAGCAGTGTGAGGAAAGGGAGCAGTATGTGAGGGAGCAAAATGAAGGAGGAAAGATATGTGAGGGAAGACAATATTATGAGACAAGAGAGCAGTGTGAGGAAGGTCTTTGCTTTCCCCTTGAGAGAGTCACTCGTCTGTTGCCGCCTCGCTAACCTTATGACCTTCCTCACATCTCACTCTGCTCGCTACACACACCGGTCAACACCGGACATATGAAGAGTATACCAGGATAATATTGTGAGCAATATTCGCGCTTTCCTAAAGTGTTCACGAAATCTCATGAGATTCTCCCCTTTCTTCAATGGCACAACGGACGAAGCAGTGTAGTAATTCTTTATGAAGATGATTATAGGATTAATAGAGAATTTTCATTCACATGTTTACCTTATGGGAAAAGAAAATATGGATGTAATTCATCTTTGCCGTTGACAGTGTAGGCATTAGGATACCTCTCCTGAGAGCGGGGTACATGGATGAGGGTGTTTGACCCCTTGGTTACGATGGTACAATCCTTGAGCACGATGGTACGATCCTTCAGTACGATGGTACGATCCTTGAGCACGAAGTTACGATCCTTGAGCACAATGGTACAATCCTTGAGCACGATGATACTATCCTTGAGTACAATGGTACGATCCTCGAGTATGGTGGTACGATCCTTGAGTACGATGGTACGATCCTTCAGTACAATGGTACAATCCTTGAGTACGATTGTACGATTCTTGAGTACGATGGTACGATCCTTGAGTACGATGGTACAATCATTGAGTACGATTGTACGATTCTTGAGTACGATGGTACGATCCTTGAGTACGATGGTACAATCCTTGAGTACGATGATACGATCCTTGAGTACGATGGTACGATCCTTGAGTACGATGGTACGATCCTTGAGCACGAGGGTACGATCCTTGAGCACGATGGTACGATCCTTGAGCACGATGGTACGATCCTTGAGCACGATGGTACGATCCTTGAGCACGATGGTACAATCCTTGAGCACGATGGTACGATCCTTGAGTACGATGGTGCGATCCTTGAGTACGATGATACGATCCTTGAGTACGATGATACAATCCTTGAGTACGATGGTACGATCCTTGAGCATGACGGTAAGACTCTTGGGTACAATAACCTTGCCTTTGACTTGACTCTCACATATTTCTGTTATTTCTTTTTACTATAAAAACTAATACAGATATAAAAACTCGGGTCATCCGTTACCGTCGAATGTTTTACGATCGCTCGCAGGTTTTTACGAATGTGCCGGATGTCAGATGAATCAGGGTCGTGACCTTTCATAAAGAAATAAAAGCGCATCAGTCTTGCCTGGGAGAGAGAGAGAGAGAGAGAGAGAGAGAGAGAGAGAGAGAGAGAGAGAGAGAGAGAGAGAGAGAGAGAGAGAGACCCGACACACTGCTGGATAACGTATCGTAGTTTTCATGCCAGTTGGGCTTCAAGCTTCTCCCACGTACAGCAAGATGTCATCATCGTCATCATCTTGACTCTCCAGTTGTCTGGTTTACGTCATAGTGACGCGGTGATGATGGTCTGCTATTCCACAGTTCTCACGGTTGATTGATGATCTCTTCTTACAGCGTCTGGAGCGAAGCTACGTGACTATTCCGGTAAACAAATATCATACGCCATTCAAAAGGAGCTCATAATTTTTCAGCTGCTGACTGAGGCGCAGACTTGAAACTGTAGAAGTCCCGTAAACCGGATTCTTGGGCTATAATATATATATATATATATATATATATATATATATATATATATATATATATATATATATATATATATACACATTTGCCATTTCCCGCGTCACCGAGGTAGCCCGAGGAACAGACGAAGAAATGGCCTTATTCACTCAGATCCACGCTCCAGCTGTCACGTATAATGCGCTGAAACCTGAACCCCCCTCTCCATAACCAGGCTCCATTGACCTTTCCATGATTTCCCCCGACCGTTTCATATGCCGTGGTTCTGTCGTGGAATCTGTCTCCTGCACGTGTTTGTGGACTCCGCCTGCACGTGGTTGTACCAATGGTGAAGAGTCTCGTTCGTCGATGCTGTATCATCATCAAGGAAATGAAAAAGGATACAATCTCACCGAGGAACTTTTCGCATGGAAAAAATTCCATTCTCGGAGCAATAACCTCTGCTATGTGTTTGGCGGAGACAGAAGCATCACCACATAAAAGGCTGTAATTTACCTAAGGAAAGTTAGAAAAGAGTATTCTTAAGTTATTACAGTTAGCTATGTTGAAGTGCCAAAATTTACTTTTGTAAGAGGATGATGGAGGGAAAGGTGCCGTTACATCAGATATGTTTATGAGTGTGTCATCAGATGAACTAACTGAGGGCGAGATTGTGCAGCGACAGTGCAAAGGATGAGAAGAAAAAAACAGATCCCGAACATCAGGTGAGTGGTCACAGCGGCCAGGAATATGTGTGAGGTGGAAGATAATTTGCTCTTGATTGTTGACAATGGAGAAGGAGAGGGCTTCAGTTCCTCCACCATCCGCATGGGAGGAGTTCAACCTTATCTTTTGGTGAACGTTGAATTCCCCTAAGTAGAGGATCGCGGCTTGCTGATGGGAGGATGTCACAGTCTCACAGTAGGAATGTTTGTAGGTATGAATAACGATGATACAACTACAACTATCAATTAAGATAGTAACGACTTGTAGTGATCCCCAAAAATACAACATCAATATCTACAACTACTGCTATCACAAGTACTACTATCATTATGACTACTACTACTACTACATCTACTAGCCTGAGGTGATGTTGGTATTAAAACCATTATGCTGGAAATCTTTATACTGACGAAGTAGATAAGCCAACTTCTCCCCGACGTAATCCACTAAGGGCTACCATGGGTCCCTTGAACACGTCGGTAAGATCGTCGGGTTTGATGGTCAAGTCTTTTAAGTCCTTAAGGATCACCTCAAAGCTTACGACATCGCACTCAAGGAAAGGGACAAACGTGATGATGTGCATGATCATATCCCATCCTGAGCTACACATGACCCTGGAGCATGGAATGTGATCATGCTGGACAGGTGGCACAAGAGACGTTGCCTCCATCGATCATATATGAAAGTGTAGTTTGATACTCATTAACAAGGAAAGTGATCTCCATCCCTCATTCTCTGATACATAACTCAGCTTATCGTAGCATCCAGCTCCCTCAAAAGGAATACACATGTATATCTATTTTCAGTGCACACGAATATCACGCGGAAATTACCCATTCTAGTACCCATTCTATCGACCAACTCCTAGGGGTGGATGAACAGCTGGGTTAACTGTGGATCGACTGCCGCAACCAGGATTCAAACCTATGCGCTCGACCCTGGGGGGCCCGTGAATGTGTCACGGTCAGGATCACACACACACACACACACACACACAAAACCAGCCAATACCAGTGATGATACGTCATTTATACGATTTAGCCAATATTGCTCATTGTATAATTTTTCTGAGGAATACAGATTTACTGCCGCCTGTCTATTTTATCCTAAGGGAAGCGTTTTTTTATTTTTTTTTAATCGAGGTGTTCCAAAAACCAGTTTCACTTTACCGTTGCGTTTATAAGTTCTGCTATCACGGTGTTGGAAGTACGGACTGGTTGTATTTACAGGGGAGAGATGTATTTCTTTTTTTTATATATATATTGGAGGTGTTATGAAGCGCGAGTGATCTATCTGTACTCCAGGTAGCGGCTCGGATAACGGGGGACAGGTGAGCCTGGGTGGGTGTTGATGGGGGGGTAGCGGAGGGAGTGCTGGTAAGCAGCACACTAGTGTGAGCGGCCACTGAGGCATGCGCTGGCTGCCGTTACCGCCTTCACATCCATCGCCAGACATCACGCCTGGGAAACACACGGTCAGGCTGGGCTAACAAGGTGCTATCCGCACGGAGCTCCACACCCGGGTGTACTACAGAGAATGGATGTTTGTTGGTCTCACAGGGAGCAACTGTCGGGAGGGGGAGGGAAAAAAATCGACGTTTGGAGGGTGGAGTGGGCAGAGCGTGCTAAAACCATAGGAGGTGTACATCAGACGCGCCCTCAAAGTCGTGCCGTTATCGCCTTCTACTGTACCGAGATTACGCCCTTACGGAACGCTGGAAGTGTGGCGCTAGACACTGTCTTACGGTGCATACCTTTACTACTCAATGAAGCAAAACCGATTTACGCGTGAATATTATCGATTATGAATATCAATACATCAATGATACCAGTATAGACTTACCATTTCCATTTCTCTACAGATGACGCTACAGCTACACATTTAAGATAAAGGAAGAACAATTACTTTACTGATTACGACACGAACGTAATATGAGAAGAACTGATAATAACAGTAGATAGTTTTCGAAAGGAGAACGCTAAGGTAGAGTGTTAGTAAGTAGGTGAACAGAGGTGACAAGACCAATTATTAAAAGTTTCCAAAGAAAACATATCGTCTCTCAGTTTTCGTTTACATATTTCATTTACCTCTCAAGGTGACGCTGAGGTCACATGTCTCTACACCAGGAGCCTTGGAGTCAAGAAGCACAGGTCAAGGGTGGCCGGAGTCCTGCTGAGACTGGCAATAACATTAATATACTGAGCACACATGACCCTCATCCATCCTCTGTCACGCGTCTGTACATACGAGTATACGTAGTTACTCACCCACTCATCTTGTAAGGTGTGTTTACCTGTGTAACGAGTACATGTGGCCCCTCACCTGACCTCTGTAACTGTACTTATGTCCACCCAAGTTTGTGTAACCTGATATACTCTAGTTTGTCGAGCGGCCGTAACTACCATGGTGAAACATGGGTGGTTGGTCCGCACGTGTAGCTCTGGGTTGACGTGTTCTGGATATGGTTGGTGGACCCCGTACGTGGGTCTCGGTTCGAGATGCGTCACGTGCACCTCCATCACAGTATGTGACGAGCGAACATACACTCACACAAAAGAGGAAAATGAATAGATTTGTGAATAAAAAAAAGAATGAAATCAAGAATTTCCAGAGGTTCTGGCGACCACTGATTGCCGGTTCTAGTTCAGTGAGGACGGAAGATAACTGAAGATTATTTCTAAATACATAATATATGAAATTACGTTAAGAGTTAGGAAAGATATTGAAGTACAATTATCAATGGACATCACCAATGTGAAGATCATCGTGATTATTTGTCAATCTTACAGCTGTCTGTGAAGTCAGGAGGAGATCTTCACGATCTAATATATTTATTTTTCCATTTTTTGGGAGATAGAAAGATAGATAGATAGATAGATAGATAGATAGATAGATAGATAGATAGATAGATAGATAGATAGAGAGAGAGAGAGAGAGAGAGAGAGAGAGAGAGAGAGAGAGAGAGAGAGAGAGAGTACCGCTGCTCGGCTGGTGACGACGGTGCTTGATCAAGCAACGAGTCTCTTCCTGGCACCTGTAATATCGCGTCACGCACACCCGCATCGCTTCGCGGGCTCCTCGCACCTCTGAAAATATTTCCAACCCTCACCAGGAAGCTGGAACAGGCTCGTCGAGGGACTCCGCAGGTCCAACTCTCATCTGATTAAAGAATGGGTGACTTGTGAGGGAGGCCGGAGATAATGGTGGAGCGAGCGGAGTTGGCGAGGGAAGGAGGAAGGGAGGGAGGACGAAGGAAGGAAGACGTTAACGTGACTGTCGGGTCATCAACCTTGTCACTGTTATCACTGGCAGTATAATGAGATCTCTCTTTTTTTCTACTCTGGGAACAAATTCTTATAGAAAATGTCTGTCCTGCAATTTTGAATATTTCTGTAAAGATTTCCCAAATGATTTGAAGGAAATGAAGACTTAATATACACTTACTGTGATGTAACTTACAATCTTCTCTTCTTTTTAGCTTTTGATGGAATGATGGGGAATTTTGTACACCATCTCGTTACCTGCAGTTAGCGAGAGGCGAGTGTCTTCAGACACTGATGCGAACTATCATCACGGGAAGCAATGCATGGTAGGGAGGCCCCCCAAAGGCTATGACAGTTGTTCTGTCACTTTCAACATTAGGTGACGCTCAGAGTCTGGCGTAATGGTAAGATGAAGCATCTCCTCTTCCCACCTCACAATTCAGTTTGGTATTTCTCATCATCATCTTTCACAAGTTCAGACCTGGCCACGTTCCTAGCGGGTGTGCACGTTCTGTGTATGCTCGTCCAGTCACGCCTTAATGGTGTTTATCTAGATCACGATGTGATAGGAATGGCTTGTTGAAGATGATGAAACATCACCCAAAACCCGTGATAAAAAAAAATGCACTATTATTATCATTATTATTATCATCATCATTATCATTGTTGTCGTTTCATCATTGTTACAATCATTAGTCTTATTCATGCTATTATTGTAATTCTTATCATAATCATTAATGTTATCAGTGTTATTATCATCATAGATATTCTTTGCACTGGCTTTTAATAACTTTGTTTGGTGTGACTTCGCATTTGCAGTCGATCTTTCCTTCGTTTGTGTTCGTCGATGATTTGTTCTCCTGCTCATAATCTAGGCAACTTTGGGCGACCTACGTGAGGCTGGCAGATCAGGACGAGACTCTGTATGTGAAGACGGCGGCCGGAAATGGTAAGTGGTGGCGCGTGCGGGGATGACGTCGACTGTGGTTACGTACTACCCCTGCAGGCCTCACTCCTCACATACCTACCACTGGTGACGGGTTCCTGGTGTGTGTGTGAGAGTTTATCCTCATCTACATACATGTCCCGCCAGACGCTTCGCTCTGGACCTTGCAGTTCGTGATGATCTGGTTTGTGTTGCGACTGCAAGCTTGACTTAATGGAAGCCATCGTCACTTACGGCAATGTTTAGTAAATACGCGCTCGAAAGGTACACATTGAAGGTAAATATTTTGGAAGTGGAGTTGTTAAGTAATTGGTTGCAATCGAAACAGTAGTGCAAGATCATTATTTTCCTTCGTTTTACAGAATATTCCACATCACTATATAAGCACATTTTCTGTCTTACATGTCAGTCAGCTAAACAGATTTTTGGATTTGTTGGTTTGGTGATGGAAGGTTGCAGGATTTCGCACCAACATGTCTTCAAATTCTTCTATCTAAAAATTCTCTCTCGTGCTACAAAGTCTCCTGAAGCAAGCAACTCACGCCGGCGGTGCGGCAGGTGCCAGCGCCTCCTCCTTCAGGTGTGATCCAGGTGTTCGGTTGCACCTGGAGGCTTCAGGCATCTCGAGAGGCCGGAAAGTGACAAGAGCACATACCGAATGTCTGCGGCTACAACTTAGCCACGTAAGCACGACGGTTACGATTCTTGTTTTGGACGGCTTGACTTTTAATGGTCAGGTCGAGGGTAAGGCCATCGTACACACGCGTTACAACATCATGTTCAAGAGGTTCTGATTCCGATGTCTGTGGTGTGCGAGAGTGAGGGAGTATATGTGCAAGTACTCGTGTGTATATGTCTTTGCGAAAGAAGAAGAGAATCAGCAAGAAGGTAATCTAACCCAAAATTATGAAACTTATGAGAAGTTGATACAAATAACACGACAAGGCAAGAGACCTTTAGCCTAGAAACCCCACCGCTTATAGCATCTCACTCCACCTTCAGGGAAGATGTCGATGGCTCATCAGTATGTATCACGCCGATCACCTGTGGCCATACAGGCAGTGGTGGCTTCGGAGGTGGTCGGTGTAGCCAAACATGGCATCAACCGCTCCACCTATGACGCCACAGACGAGTGTGCGTGTATGATGCAGGTGAGGAGTGGAGGCCAAGGGGAACTGTAGTCGTGGCAACAACGGCAGCTGCGTTTGTTGTCAGTTGTGGGTCGACTGTCACAACCAAGTATGTACGTATGTATGTGCGTGTGTGTGTATGAGAGAGAGAGAGCGAATGTATAGCTTTACACACACACACACACACACACACACACACACACACACACACACACATAAACATACACACACACACACACACACACACGCACACAAAGGGCAGGGAGGCAGGTACAGCCCAGGGGGTTACACTCCGCAGTATTCCCACCTTCTCCTCGGGTGTTGTGTGACACTGAACCACACTACGTACAGTCGGTACTGGGAAGCCATATCGTCACTCCTATCATGCAAGACATGTACGTCTTACTTACCACAGAATCCTCACCTCCTTCCTGAGTCTTACAAAATGAATACATCTTTTGGTGTTACTACAGGAGGAGCTTCTCTTCTTTAGTCTGTAAGATACAGCAAAACCTTCACGAACATTTGTCTCACGGTGTATTGCGCATATCTCCTACCACAGTTATTACAAGGCTAATTCCCTAACGCTTCAGGTGCTGCAGTATCAATGTATATATGTATGAATTCAGGTACAACGGCAGGTGTAATCTTCACGCGGGGTCCTGCGAACCTACATCACTGAGTACTTCAAGATGTGTATCTTCCCCCAACTCAAGTACCGCAGAACCGGCATCTGACCTCAGCTTCTCATGGACCCACGTACGGGATTCCATCGCCACTCTTCCGTCATCAGTCTCTCTCTCTCTCTCTCTCTCTCTCTGTCTCTCTCTGTCTGTCTGTCTGTCTCTCTCTCTCTCTCTCTCTCTCTCTCTCTCTCTCTCTCTCTCTCTCTCTCTCTCTCGTCCCTCAAGTCCGTGAGCAAATGGATGATTGGTTTCATGAGAAGTAACTCCGTATGAAGGTGTTCACTGGCTCGCAGCACCAACACCAGTTAACAGTGAATCTAACTGGTCAAGAGAATGGAATCCACATCCCAGGAAACTCACGCTCAGTTGCGTCGTAAATATTACAGTCGACTTATCCATCAGAATTTAATTTGCGTGTGATCCAGATAGAATATTTCCCCCACCTCCCCCACGAGCTTTGCCTTTTAGAGTGTATATATCAATCCATCAAGGGAATTAAACAAAAGCATAAGAGGCAAATTCTCCTCTCAACGTCGTGTTCTGTAACTGACTGTGGGGCAATTCCAGCAGCCATCTTGGGAACATTTTCGTCAGCATTGAACGGAAGGATGACCACACGCTGATGTCCACCACACCTTATAACTTTTATTGGCTTCTTTATATCATATTCTCTCATCATGAAACCTACCGGAGATAAGACTGACACTTCGCAGTAAAAGTTTCGTGTATTTCATAGCACTGTTTTATAGATCTTATTTCGAGACGCTGATGTAGATCTCAAGTAGATAGATGAGAGATCTGATCTTAACAAAGGCATCATTGTTCGTAATCAGTCATTAAAAAAGGACATTTATTTTTCAGTGCAGAAGACCTGTTTTACACCGGGAAAATCAAACTGCTTACACCTCTACTATACGAAGTCGTAGTAACATCACACCAGAGGTTAGTGATACAAAAGCCATTACTGCATTCAGGCAAGAGTTACAGAGAACATGGAAATAGTCCTGAAATCCTCGAGACTTTAAAGTCAAAGCTGACTCCCTCTTGTAACTTCCTGCAGTTATTTTCAGTACAATGAGATCTGCACAAGCCAGGGAGAGGCGCGTCCTTACTGCTGTACACATGCTCCCCTGCAGAGGTTATAACACTGGAGAACTTACCTGAACAGTAAGGAAAAAAGAAAAAAGTCCTGTTCACCCACTATGGATGGCGAGGAGGAAGGGGTGAATTTCTGAATTAATTTTGCGACAGAAAATGCTACGACGCTAAAAAAAAAAAGGAAAGCCCGTAGGTTCATCTTCCTGTGCGTGAGAAATGTATTAAGATGGACCACATCCGCTCTGACTGCGGCGGCGAGTGTGGTGCTAAGGAGTGTGTGTGAGTGCTGCTGCATGAGACTGGGGACGGATGCCTCTTACAAGGTAATATCCTTGAGTATGAAGGAGCGATCCTTGATGAAGCGAAACTGCCACTTTTGGGTATGGTAGCACGACCGTTGACCTCAACGTGCAGAGTTAGGTCAAAGGTCATGCCAAAGGTCCCACAGTCGTTTTCAGGGGTTAAGAAAAAAACTTTACTACACCTTATATATTCTGAAAAAAAAAAACGTAAAGGCTACATGTTACATACACACACTTCATACTGGTGTGAGTTAAACCCTCGTCCCAACACAGCCTACACTGGTGCTCATATAACTGGTGATAAAGCTCTTAACCTCTTGAGGACGACTGTGCAACCGTTACGTATGATGCTCTGGCTTGATACCGTCCCATACAGCTCAGGCCAAAGGTCACGCCATCATACCTGAGGGTCCTACCGTCGTGTTCAAGAGGTGAACATACACGACAGGTAGTATAACAAGTGAACAGGTAGTATATCAGTGAACAGAAAACTGAATCATAAGTACTCGCAGTACTTATGTATCAGTTTTCTGTTCACTGATGAAGTATTTGTTATTCATTGACAGTGAAGATACACGGATAGATAGAAAGATAAATAGAAAAAGAGGTAGATAGATAGATAAACAAACAAACAGATTTACATGGTTTTCCTTATCTTCGGACTGCCTGCTCATCCCAACCATCTTGTCTTCAGTTCTCTGATTCAGAACTAAGAGACTTGAGGCCAGCAAAGACCAGGGTAATACGTCTTCTGAAGCCAACACGACTCTCATTCCACATAACAGAGAGGTTATCAGAAGTACCTAACACCACGCCACTTTTACCTTCTTAACGGACGTGTAGCGTACGCTTCGCTTTCCCACTTACGTGTAGCAAGTGACATTCAGGCCACTAATTACAGTGCACAGGAGGAAGCACAGTATCATCTATGCCTACGTGCGGCAGCTGCGCACATCAGCTGTTGTATGACCATCCCACAGAGCCACTTGTGCTGATTGTGGCTGCCACACCTGTGCTTGCTTGAAGCTGAGGCGACAACTAACAGATTACTATGGTGCTTCTTGTGCACGAAGGTATGTCTCGCGAACACAGAGGTACGACCCCCTGAGGACCGACTTTACGACCCTCGTCTTTAAGGGTCAGATCAAAGATAGAGGATGTCTTATACAAAGGTCATAACGCCCTGCCTCCGAGGTTAAACCATGCCTCAGAGGTTAAGCCAAGAACTTGCTGAAAAATTACGACACACCTGAATCTTTGTGTTGACCCCTTGTTCTCAAGTCACACTCACCTTCTCCGTGATCTAGGCCATCTGAAGCCTCTTTAGATCTCACTGGATAACAGTATATCTCCCTCGGGTATACAGCTCAGCCTCCCTATATCTATGCGAATCACGCTCAGCTGGAACAACAACACTGTGTGGTTCCTGAGATTCCGGCGGGTGCGTGAGTGGGCCGCGAGGCTCAGTCATGTGCTGCGTGGCCGCTCTGTAAACCTTCCCCGAGAGGAACACCTGACTAACATATGGTCATACACTGCAACATTAGCGGGAGTCAGCCACTTCTCAATCGTTCATCCGAACTGCCAGTCAACTAGTCAGTCAGTCAGCCATTCAGCCAACCAGATCGTCAACCAGTTAGCTAGTCGGCCAGCCACACAGCCGTCTGGTTTACTAGTAATACAACTAGGCCGCCAACCAAAGAACCAGATAACTAGTTAGTACGGGAGCTAATCAGCCACTCACTCAGGCAGCAAGGTAGTGCAAATGCCTGTATATCAGTCGGCTATCCAGCCAGTCAGCTCAGCCAAGAAGCCATAACTCAGTCGCCTCTCTATATATGCGGCACATACATATATAGGCTACCGCGTAGCGCTCACCACAAGAAAATATAGAGATACG
Organism: Panulirus ornatus; assembly: GCF_036320965.1. Lineage (NCBI taxonomy): Eukaryota > Metazoa > Arthropoda > Malacostraca > Decapoda > Palinuridae > Panulirus > Panulirus ornatus. The sequence continues at coordinate 72,550,086 of NC_092227.1, read as the reverse complement.
AGTCATGTGGGTTGTGTGTTGTTAAGTGTCATGTATGAGATGGAGACATTGCACGTTTGTGGACTGAAAGCCAGCAGCCCATGTGTGGTGAAGCAGAAAGAAAAGACGTACTTAAGCCAAAAGAGTGACACTTGACAGCCAATGAAGTGCTTGCTCACTGCACGAAGCCGTCACTAAACCTTCCGATAACCAGTTGGGTAGTACTGGTAATTCTATCTCCTCGATCGGAAGGTACCTGACACCTACTACCCAGAGAGAGAGAGAGAGAGAGAGAGAGAGAGAGAGAGAGAGAGAGAGAGGAGAGAGGGGGCGGGGGCGTTGGTTGGTTGGTCCGTAGGGCCAAAGTCGAGGTTTGCTATTTTGATCTTGACCCGAGCTTTTCCTATTTCTCTGTAGGTTGATGAGGTAAGAACAGTATGAAGGCTCTCTTCTCACCCTCCAGCAACAACAGCAAGCAGAAATACAAAACTAGAAACAACACGTCAGTTAAGACACCATTGTGGTTTAACGAAAGGAAAAAACCGGAAGAGAACGAAAGGAAAAAGTGTACCGTAATATCTTGCTACACCATCCCACCCTCTGCTGCACTGCAACATATTCTTAGGATGTTAAGAAGAAAAAAAAATTAACTTATCTGTGTACATTTTTTTTCCCTTGTTCATTCATTTAATACATGAAGTGATGAACGATTAGTCCACTCGGTTATTTGTTTGACGGTAACAACTCTAGTGTTCAACGCATAAATATTTTTCCTACGTCAGTGTTACATAATCTAGCATTAAGTTTTATTCCATTTGTCCAAATAACTGTATCTTCTTATACTTCATAATATCTTTGTGATTTATTTTTTCGAATCTATTCATAATTTTGAAACTTGTATTAGGTCACAGTGAAGTGTACGATTCTTAAGAGAAAAGAGATCTAATCTTCATAGCATCACCCCATACGTCAGATAACTCTCAGCCGTTTTGTCGCTCATCTCTGTACTTGTTCTCTCTTTTCGTCGCCTCTGTAGTTTGAGGACCAGAACTTTTTCCGGTGTTTTATGATTTTGATGCCACAAATCCTTGCCGGTGTTTCCTTTTTAACTTGCTGCTGAACACTGTTCAGTATACTTCAGATTGTTACTGATAACAACTCTAGGATGATTCTCTTCATTTAAAAGTTTGCTGGATTTCTAAATGTTTGATAGTCGTGTTTAGTATTCGTATCTCCAAAGTGCTTAGATTTCATCTGCCATTTGTATGACCATTCTGCTAAGTTGTGAAGATCTCTGAATCATTTCGGGCTTGTCCATTTCTAGCTCCACCCCCAAGTTTTGTATTGTCCGCAAATTTGGAAGATCTTGGATACGAGGCCCAATTCCAGATCATTAAAGTATCCAATAAAAAGAATGGGACCAAGGACCGACCCCTGTGGTACACCGCTAGTCACGCTCAGCCAATCTGTGGCTTCGCCCTATAAAACTGCTTACTGCTTTCTGTCGGTGAGCCAGTAATATGGTTCGTTCCCTATACCATGTGATTTTCATTATCATAGCAGTGCAGTGTGTGTGTGGTACTTTATCGAATGCCATTTTAAAGTCTAAGTATATACATCATAGGATACTTCTGAGTCTCACTTGTCATCAAACATTGAAAATTCTGTTCAGTTTGTTAGACAAGATCTTTTGTTTTATAAGCCATGCTGAGTCTCCAATATCATTTCACGATCCAGAATATCACAATTTTGTGCCCCATTGCTTTTCCTTCATTTTTTCCTAAAACTAACGTAGAGTTAATTGGACGGTAATTCAAGTGATATATCTTATCTCCTCTTCTATATATGGGATGACCTATGCCAGTTTCCAGTCTTAGGTCACCTTACCTTCCGTTCATGATTCATCAAACAATTCGTTTATGGGAAATACCAATGCCCTCTGACCTCTCAGAATCTTGGGACGAGGTCATCATTATCAGTCGATTTGTTTTGCCTTACTTTGGGCTTAGTATTTTAGCAGTTCATAACTCCTAATTTCTGTTACTTTTAATTTCTCGTCATCAAACACTCTTCTTTTTTTTTTTGCGGTTGAGGTATGCACGATATTCCTTTACTTAGTACGGAGGCCATTTCTCATTTATAATTATTTACTTTAACATGATAAGTTATCAGTGGTCCTACTGGAGATTTTACGTTCTTTATTTTCTTTACATATTTGAATAATTCTTTGGGATTTTCTTTTGCTCTACATGGAAAGTCTTTCTTCATGCGTAGTTTACTTTGGCTTTCGACCTTTCTACAATATCTATGTATTTCAAGGAGTTGAACGATTTTCAATGTTTTTCACTAACTTGAATTTTCTATATAATTTTTCTTTTGACGTATCAATTCTTCTATTTTCTTAGTCAACCAGGCCGGATTTGAGTTAACAACGCTACCTTATATCTACCTTATTAACCTTAAGGATTTTATCTAGTTACTGTTACAAATTTCGTATCATATTTTCTCAAAGTCTGCTCATCTGTTATCTGGGATCAAGAGGTTATGGTTAATCAAAGATCTTGTATTTACTTCTAGCCTAATGATATTACGGTCGCTAAATGAGGTGAGGGTAAGATGGAAGATATTTCTCGGCCTTTAAGTGGTTTAATGATTAATTGGTGAAGAGAAATGTCTTCAATCATGTTCATTAGTGTGTTATGCTCTTAACCACCTGCTAAGATATTCCAGGTTACACTTGGACTGCTAAACTCACCTACACTGATGAGTATTGTTTACAATTTATCGTCTGAATATGATGCCAAATCTCAGGTTATTATCATTTCTGTTGGCAAAATATCAATATAATGAGAATCATAAGCGTCGGTGTCTTGCTTATTCACTTCCGCTTCATCTGTTCTGTTTTCGAATCAATCGATGCAGGACCTCCTGCCTTGTACACACGAGGTTCTGTGAACACATTGAATCCAGATATGAATATTTGTTCTAAGAGTTTAATGGCGTTTCTTAGGGTACAGGGATCGCTGTCTCTCTTTTTCATAAATACTAACGATACTGCTAATGCGCCAAGTTGTAAGATATCCATCCGACTAGGCTGTTAAATGAATTTATCCAAAGATAATTTTAGCTTCTCTAAACGGACACTGATGCACAGGTAGACTGGGCTTACAGATGGCTAATGAATTCTAATGTCTATAGGTGCAACGTCTTGCTTATTGTCGGTGAAAACAAATAAGTATGCTACAAAGGAATTCCTTTGAGCCACAGAAGTTGAATAGGGGAAAAAACAATCTTAGTTTTGATATTCTGTGGCTACGTAAATCCAATACTGCCTTGACCCAACTTACAAGATTATCATTAGTGGAATCTGGTTTTTGAAACATTGTCAGTACGAGTGTATGCAACAGTGAGATTGGGAAGCTCAGTCTACCTGCATTAGCTCCGTGAACACGTACTTCTATTATTTTCCATTCGTATTTTATTGTGTTCTGTGTGAGCAGTTGTCAGACGTTTATCATAAGTTTGACAAATGATTTTGTATGATTTCTGCTGTGTGTTGTGTACGGAGGGTCTGAGTAAGTCCTTGTGTTACTGCAAAACGTCATCGTCTTTACGGTTAAAATGTTTTGGTGGATTTCAGGTGAACGAGAGAGAGAGAGAGAGAGAGAGAGAGAGAGAGAGAGAGAGAGAGAGAGAGAGAGAGAGAGAGAGAGAGAGAGAGAATTTTGATGTTTCATTCTTAATTTTCCTATATATTTTAGTGGCCAAGAAAGGGTTTGTGATGCTTCTTGGTCTACATCATCGTTTATAGTCAATGTTGTTGTTACTCTTCCACTTCTATTACTTGTTGTTGTTAGCTTTATCATCGTAACTGTTACTGTTATTCTTTAGACAGCAGAGTTGGTTTTTGGATACTTCAGGACTTTGCTACCTCTTGGGAACCATGACTGATCTATACTCACTATTATCATATCATCTTGTAAGATCCAGTTAACGAATGTGTCATTGTTGTCTTCTCCCAGACGTTGAAAATTCTGTCCTATACTGTGTCTTTGATTTATTGGTGATTTTTTGTTGTTGGATGTGAAGATCATCACTGCTTGGTATTTCCGGGTATCTGATGGTTTGTGTGAGACGGATGGCGCTGTTTTGGACTTTCTGTACATATAATACATTTGTTCCAATCATTGCCTGTATTCAAATTGGAGAATACTCTTTAGCTTTGATGTTAAGGTTCTGGAATCATTTAAGTAGGGTTTTCTTTCGCTCTTGCCCTTTTTTTCCTGTTACGTGAGTTTTGTAGCTGTTCTTTGTGATTCTTAGGCGAAGTAATTGCCCTTCTGTGGCACGCGGGTAAAGGTGTTCGTCAACTATCGATGGACGAAGGATTTTCTTTGCTTCTGGTATCATTCTTATTTGATTATGTCTGTTCCAATTTTACATCTCCTTTCAAACAGGTCCATCGTTTCTATTGCTTTTATTGTATAGTTTGCCACGACCTTTGTAGATCTGTCCCATCACCAAGGTTCAACCAATCATCACTAGTTGTATCACCTAATCACCCATTACAATCACTGAGCCCATATACCCTTAATAAGACCACCACTACCATTACCTAATCCACACCATCACAATCACTGAGCACATTATCACCATCACCCAACCACATCTTCACTGTCATTCAGCACATTTCACTATCTCTAACCCTCCACCACCGCCACCATCACCAGACATCCCCCCCAAAACCCCCCACCATTATCGAGGCCCCTCGACATCATCGTCATGAGAGGGAGAGATTTATCATACAGCAAAGAACGGTTTCAACACAAGACATAACCACAGGCCACAGTGTGTCACCTCCCAGACATATTCATGCGGTTCCTCTTCAACAGACAGAGGAGATGGTTTTTGCATTGTCGAGATGATGACGGGTATGTGGCTCATGAACCCCTCAGTTCACGAAGGGTCTGATCACTGTCATCACAACGGGTGGGACCATAAGGGTGACAGACAACCTGGGAGAGAGGAAGGAGGAAGATGGAGAGGAAGGTACAAAAAGGATAAGTGTTGAAACAGTTAGATAGATATACGCTAAGGAACTGCCATATTCGTGATGATAGGTGGAATACGAGATGTTCTCACATCAAAGTGGCAGGAGGTGACGGTGGCGGGGATGGTGCAGGAGCTTCTTCCTCACTTGTCGGATGAGGTCAGCGTGATGGTTGGAAAGAGCTGTGGGGGTCTCTTGCCTGAGAATGTTCTTGTAAGGTCGTTTTTAGGATTTTTCTTGTAATTCCTGTTGTGTGGTGGATAGGGAGGAAGACGAAACAGTGAAGGCACAGGTGAGTTTGGTAGGAAGTTGTTTAGATGTCCTCGAGTTCAGACATGGAGGAGTCTTGTGTGTATATTGTACGTAAAGAAAGAAGACAGTTGGCGGAGTTGGCGACGGTGCTGATGTTTTCCCTCTGGCTTAGGGTCCAGAATAACATCTAGGAGTTTGGTGGAATGAACGTAACTATGTAGCTTTACGCTAAAGGATTTCATGGTGTTAGCACAATGGTCCCTGAAGGTGTGTGTGTGTGTGTGTGTGCTTCTTTTATGGGAAACATTTATGGTATAACTCGTTCATCGTTTTCATTCATTGTCACTGTCATCCTTAATATTTTGATGTGGTTAAGTAACTAAGCAGATTTAGTGAAGTATTGAGATAATCTCCTCCTGATATAAGACCCTCATTCGTCGCCTTGCTGTAAGACTCACGCACACATGCCATGAACTTTCATTATCTGTTTGTTATCATCATTTTACTGTGAGTTACATAGACAGATGCATCACACAGAATGTTCCCACAGGCTCACTGTTCTCACGGGCCCGTGTTAATCAGGATGTTTGAACACGTAAGAGCTGATCTATTGTTTGAACACTAAGAGCTGATCTGTTGTTTGAGCTCGTAAAAGCTGATCTGTTGTTTGAACACGTAAGAGCTCACCTGTTGTTTGAACACGTAAGAGCTGATCTGTTGTTTGAACACGTAAGAGCTGATCTGTTGTTTGAACACGTAAGAGCTGATCTGTTGTTTGAACACGTAAGAGCTCACCTGTTGTTTGAACACGTAAGAGCTGATCTGTTGTTTGAACGCGTAAGAGCTGATCTGTTGCTTGAAAACGTTGTTGAATGGGCGTTGACGGATTCTAATATAACCCCTGCTAGTGTGACCTGAGGGGACACACTGGTCAGCCTCGTAACACCGTTCACTAGTGTATGTCGTAGAGTGTCATAAGACCATCGCCCAGAGTACTATAGATATACGAACTTTCTTTTTTTTTCTAATACAACTAGTAAGGCCACCTGATCTTCAATGAGTGCCACAAAACGTAGAAAGACCCGATGTCCTTCCTATCAACTCAACCTTACATTTTGCATCTGTAATCTTGTACGTCAACTCGCTTTACTAACGTCAGTTTTTGTGATCCTCGTGCTGCCCTACCTGCTCACCATTCATATAAACAACGGCCTTATCATTGTCCCTCCATGTGAGATCTGTTGAGGTAAAAGACTTAGTCCGGGATCGTGAGTGCGCCGGTTCCAACCAGTGGGTGAGGGAGTGACGTACACTTCCGTATATGGCGGGCCACCGTAACCCCACCTGAGCGAGATGGTACGACCCTTGGGTATAATGGCATTGCCTCTGGCCTGATCCTTATGGTTTAGGTCATAGGTGAGGCCATCGTACCCAAAGGGCGGTATCATCGTACTCAGGTGTCGCACCGTATGCTCTACAGTCGCATCCTTGTGTGCACGGAGTAAAGGTTTGATATTTCGGATGCTCCTTCGAACACCTGTGAGATTTATCAGACTTGGAGTAGGAAAAGAACGCCATTCATCATGGTTCACTTACTACAGTCCAATCAGTTACCACGACCCACTCTAAGGCTTTAGGATTCCCATTTGTTGCTTCGAAATCCTTCCCAAATTTCCATCTGTCTTTGCATGAACCAGTAAGTTTACATCCCTGGCCACCACCGCCCAGACGACGACTGTCTGCAGGGTCGTCCAGCAGGAAGGGAGAGGACCAGGCAATATACCACCTCCAGGAAGCTGTAAGTCCTTGTTCATCTGGTAGACGGAGGGTGAGAGGTTGGGGGGGAACACTCTATCTATTACATCCAGTAAGCCTCTAAGGCTGACCAGGAAGTAAGCTTTACGAAGCTGCCTACCTAACGGACGAATAAAAATCAAGAGAACCTTCCCAGTCGCAGTCTCGTCTCTAATAATTCATCACGTTTTTGCAAATTACATTAAGCAAATGCGCCGTCATGATAGGAATGGAACTTAACAAACTAATCCATGGCAGTTACTTAGTCTATTGTAACTCTTACATTAAATCGTTTTTGGATGTCGTGCAACTCCGTTTAGAATTGTCATTTTAATTTCCGGACGGTAATTTTGAAAACTGCATTTCTCTCTGTAAGACCCGTGTACAGCACTTCCCTACACCTTCTTCATGCATCGCTGGCAGGGCACGTTTGGCTTTCCCTCTTACCGTTCCCTGGCCGGAGATAATGACAGTTTCTCCTGGTGATAACTCTTTATCCTATGACTAGCATTTCGTCTAATTACTCTCATTGACAGTGTACGTGTCCCCGCTAGTCCCCAGAATGACAACAGTTCCCTCGAACTCCACGTCTAATAATAACAGAGGATTACATAGATCCCCATGTGGAGGAGGTGAGTGCTTAAGATGTAGAATTATCTTACAGGAAATCCCTCCTGTGGGATTCTACAGTAACATAAGTGGTAACTCATCTTCCGCCCAGCCTGGACCCCTCCCACGCATTCATGTCTTGCTTAAGTGAGCGTGTCAGTTATTTACACAGATTCAGGATGTCTTACAGCATCCATCGGAACATTACGTTGCTACTCACATTTTATGGGCTATAGTTATGGGAGAAGAGAATGAATGGTTGTGTATGTCTGAGAGAGGTACACAGTTACACATATCCAAGCTCTGAGCGATGTGGTCTGGCCTTAACATTACTTTTGAGAGAGAGAGAGAGAGAGAGAGAGAGAGAGAGAGAGAGAGAGAGAGAGAGAGAGAGAGAGAGAGAGAGAGTACCTACCTAAGAGTAACTACGAAAAGAGTTTACTGCGATGGCAGAACTAGCGCGTAGCGCTCACCGCTTGGCTTGCTAGGAAACGTTGTTTCTCTCGGCTGGCACTCCTCCACTCACTGCTAGCTTTGTTTGACGTGTAATAATGTTTTCATCGGCGGTTCATCCTTTGGCTCAATCATCTCACTTTAGGTTCGTGAGCAGTTGTTTTCAACCACGAGTCTAATCTTCTGTTGAATGTTTCTGTCGTCAGTCTTGGCATTAAGGTAGTAGTGTTCCACTTTCATCGAGTCCTCGCTGGGCATTTACATATATTTTTTTCTCTCTTATTCTAATATGTTTCCAGGTACGACACCTGAGTTACTGCAATTATATCATCCTTGCTGAGTTCTCTTCAGGATTAAAATATTGCTCTTTACGCCTTCTATCTTGTGCTAATGACGTATTATCATTATTTATATCCCTCTTCCTCGTTCTAAACAGGCAGAGACCTTAAATGACTTTTCTTTTTATTTTTCATCCATGAGTACAATGAAAACACAAATCTTGTTCGAATCCAATACCACTGCGGTTAATGCTGTTCATTTAGATTTTCAGATTGCATCAGGTTGACTCCCACTTAAAAGACAACTTGCACAAGTCGAGTGTCATGGGACAGATGGCGTTGTACTTCGGTGGTTAGATACCTAACTGAATGACTGTAGACAGAGTAGTAATCAAAGGTCGGGTCTCGAAATGGTTAGACTAACGTTAGCTTGGCGTGCTCCAGGGATAGGCCATGGGTCCATCTGTTATATCCGAAGCATATTAATAACACTGATCATTGGCTATGATGAAGGATATCAAAGTCTGCAGACGAAAGTACGTTGGGAAACTGATCTACAACAGATACTGACCATCAACAAGTATAAGCTGACATAAGCAAACCAATAGACTGTGTCTACAGGTGGTAAGTAAATTTTGGCATCAACAGATGCAAAGTTTTACACATGGGGAAGACAAGCCACAGTATGAATTCTGTACAGAAACAAGAAGTTCATGAGGCAAAAAGACCTACGTTTAATAACCTTTATATGTCTTGATCTAAGCAGCCTGGAACAATCTGATCTTAGTTGTAGGAATGGATAGTAATTCATGGCCAGACACTTTACTTCGAATTAATCGAATTGCTTTTTCATTCAGAAAGATTGTTCAGATGTGGAATGATTTACGAATAAGAGTAACTAAATATAACACTAAGAATACATCTTCGTGGACATAAGGATATCTCAGCCATTCGTCTGTTCTTTTTTATCTTGGAAAATAAAACTGCGATTTGATCTCCTCTGCAATCACTCACAGCCACAGATGGACCCAACACTCTGTTGCTGTTTAGTTTTTTTTTCTGTTCCTATGTGTTCTCCCTCTCTCGTACGACGCCCAGTCACGTAAATAAGTTAAGTTCGACAGTATAATCCCTTAACACAACTGTGTGGTCCTTGGGTAATATGACATGACCCTTGACGTCAACCTGAAGGTTCATACCAAAGGTTAAGCCACCATATTCAAGGATTGAACCGTCATGTTCAAAGCTGTGTCGTTGAGGCTGAGGTGTTAGTAATATAGTCATGCTGTCGCATCCCACACGCCAAGGCCTCCACACATATGGACTCCTACATACCTGGACCACCATACATCTGGGTCTCCACGCATCTGGATCACCATACATCTGATTCTCTACACATCTGGGTCTATACACATCTGGGTCTCCACACATCTGTGTGCTTCATCTTGGCTGGCTCCGAGAGTGGACATTAACCTTCAGCTACGACCAGGTGAAAATCACTAGGCTAACAAGTGACACACTTCTTTTTTTTTTCTCTCAGTTCACTCAGGGTCAGTCGGTAAACTGTTAGGTCAATAGTCTTACAAAAGATCTCACTAAAGAGTTTCCTCTGCAGACTATTTGCTAATCTCTCTTGAGAAGTGTCTCATTTGCTCAAACTCACTGGATGTATTTTGACAATGATTTACTTTTCGCCTAACCTGGTGTATTTGCTTATGTGGGTGGCTCGTGTCAGCACATGTACATTTTCTAATGTCTCTCTGTCTGTCTGTCTTCAAGAGAGATAATACTAAAGCTGCTGCTCAATTTTTCTTCTGTCAGTCTGACGCCACTGTTCTGTCAATTTGACGTCACTGTTCCGTATGATGACGGAACGACTAATCAGACACAGTGATGGGACATTTTGAAACAGATTTCTCACAATATAATCGTATGGTTGTAGAATGAATAATTGATATTGCCCAGCAAAGTCGATCGAATATCTTAAGGCGCTGGCGACATCTTGATCGGACCTTCCATCTAGATGAGTCATATATATCGAGAATAGAGTTACGACCAACGCCTAGCGGTGTGACCTCCTTACGTCTGTAGTCTCCTTAAGCGACTGTTGTCTTACATCCACACGTACTGCACGTCCACACAACGGACAGGCAACACTATTTCTTTTCCACTGGCACAAGACCGACGACAGAGGGTAAATTGCTTGGCCAGTTTTCTTACCAAAGACTTTTAAGGAGAAGTTTCCTTTACATTGGCTCTCTTGTTCATCGTTCGGGGAGTCTTGTTTTCTTCATCATTCCCGTCTGATCCCACAGGATTTTCCTCCAGTGTAATACTTCCTGCTTTCGGTAAGTATGTGTTTGTAAATCTTCTGTCAGTACTGTTGATGTTACTCTTTTTATTAATAACTTCGTATAAAACTGTTGTTGTTGTTTTGATAACTGCTGCTATAACTCTCACCTCTCGACGGTCACGAAAAAATACACGTTCAAGCATCATTATCTATGAGGAACTGAGGTCGCAGTCGTCTCTGATTACCACAGCCTATAAGAGTAATGAACTCCCTCCCTGTACCGCACACAAGTGGGCAGGCCTATTGTGTGCACAGTGGGAGGGAGGAGGCACCAGAGGGTTCTGTGAGTGCAGTATTCCTTAAAAAGTATTTCCGCTGAAGCAGTTCATGGTGTCAGAAGAACACTGGCGGGAAGCAGAGGTGAGGTGTAAACAGCCTTGATGATGACAGATGCCATATATACGCTGATGTTTTTTGGTGATTATATGTATGATCATATTATACATATAATTAACAAACTGAGAGATAAAGTAAATGGCTGAGATTGTGACGAGAAGATATTTTGTAAACACACGCTAAAAAGCAGTATAAGTAGGTCCAGAAAATATTCTGTGATATTACTAAGAATGTGAAGCATCTGTATCAATTTTATCAGAGAATATGTTTATCAGGTTTGGTCACCGTACCTAAAGAAGCACGAAGAGCTGATGAAGGAGGTATAGATGAAGGGCAACAAAGAAGGTACCAGCAGAGCTGAGTTACAGGGAAGGGCTTGAAACTGATTTTCTCCTTCTTTGGAAGAGAATAGAGTGAGAAGTGACCTGACCACAACCTTGAGCTTTTTAAAACAGACAGATGACGTGGACAGTGAACAGTACTTCGAGAAATGTAAAAATAGAGCAACCAGAGGACATAACATAAAATTCAGCAAAAGAACTGTAAAAAAAGACGCAAAGAAGTCCTTTTATGATATAAGATTGGTGGATGGATGGAACATAATGACTGAGGACATGGTTAACGCAAGCACCGTATATGACTTGAAGAAACTATATGATAGCAGAGAATGTTCAAGAGATGGGGGTCCCGTGAGTATGAAATTCCATCCCCGTACAGTATATATAAATAATTACAGGGACACACACACACACACACACACACACACACACACACACACACACACACACACACACACTCATACGACTAAGTAAACACTTGCGTTTCTTCATTCTCATATACGATGCTTTGATGAATGAACCTGCCTGATGGAAGCACGTTGATGATCTCTGGTGTCAGTACTGACAACAGAATTCCTGGATACCTTGCCCTCTATAACAGCCTCAACAGTCTCCAAACACTGCGCATCAGTCTCGCTTGAAACTCCTCGCTTGAACCTCCTTTCCTACCCTCAGCTGTTTCATCAGGGGCCCAACCATCCTCTCGTGTTGTTTAGCTAACCTCAGGTCCTCGTGTCACTTCGGACGATAAGGTAAGTTTGGACAGAACACGTCAGTGCCATCATCAAGTCTCCCAGCTACCGTCTGTACATGATTCATCGACCTTAGTCACTTGGACTTCCTTGCACCTGATCTTAAGAATGTCAATGGCTGCAAAAAATGACTACACTAAAGTTTTTTTTGTATCATAATTCGGGTTGAGTCTCAGCCTGGGTTCAACTGCTGGGAACTACTTTATATTTGCTGGTTTTTAACTGCCATGATTTGTGTTAATGGTGTAGAAATCATGCAAGTATCCCATGTGTTTCCTTACCTGGACATCGGTAATCCTTCCTTAATATAAACTAACTGATAACAAAATGAAGCCCAGTGGTGAAGTCTGTGGGTTACGCTTGTTGAAGACGTGGGATCGAATACCTGGCTGGTCTTCACCGAGATCCACAGTTAGTATATAAAACGGGGGACAGAAATTCCCCCCCAAAACACACACACTCACACACACACACACACACACACACACACACACACACACACACACACACACACACGGTCTCCGTAGTGTAGTGGTTAACGTTGCAACCCACAAGTCCAATAGGCCCAGATTCGAGTCCTGAGCAGGGACGCCAACCATATTGTTCATGGTCGCTTCTGACACTAGTCGATAAACGGGTACCAGGCGTAAGCTAGAATGAACATATGCAGGCATATATAAGGCTACACATATATATATATTTTCCCCTAGCAACACGAGTGTATGACTCTGCCCAAGGAATACATAAATAGTAATCACACACCCACCCACACACCAGTGAACCCGCTCCTCGGGTGGCGGGTCTGTTGTGATTATTTAGTCTGAAGGGTTAGTTCTCGGGGCGCTGCAGGTCCATCCAATCAGCGTGTTCATCCTGTGTGACACGTAACGGTGTCGGACGGTCGTATAACCTCGTAATGGTCGTGCAGCAACAACTCGACCACAAGCGAATGTTAACCCCTCGGCAGGTACCACCCTGAAGCATGAATGCACAACCCCCTGAGCACGAAGGTACGACTGCCTCTGCACGAAAGAACGACATTTTCGGCACGAAGGAACGACGGCCCTTGAGCTCGAAGGTGCGACCTTACGGTAATGGTCAGCTCATCATACCCAAGCGACGTGTCTTCTTCGCGCTCGAGGTGTATGCACGAGAGGTCGTAGATGGAATGAACCATACCAGTTTACAAGTATCATTATTACCCTTGTGTTTCACATGTCTGCTTTCAAGCAACACATATCAATTCATTTGCTTTCGAGCAAAATTATATATATATATATATATATATATATATATATATATATATATTATACGTGATCGCCGTTTCCCGCGTTTAAGTCATATCAATTTGATTTCTTGGCAAAACACTTGATATTTTGTTTTTTTGAAGCCAAGCAACATTTTGTTTTTGAAAGCTATGCGATATCATCTTGTATTTCACCAACCTCATGGCATTTTTTTTTTGTTTTTCAGTCCATGACATGGTCATCAGCCACACAGAGTCACTGTGGATTTATAACGAGTGCTTCACCAACTGGGTCGTCTGTGTTGTAAACCAATCTGCTTAGTGGCTCCTGTCGCACCCTAACATAACACGCAGTGCGCTATCATCACGCCACTGTCTGCTGGTCGATGGACGGGAGGTGTAAAATCATAAATTGTCAACGATTCTTAACACGTTCGTTCTGGTTTTTCTTCGGAAGAATTTGGTTGATATAAATATCGTTCAGCACCTCCGAATTGCGGCTCCCGCCTTTGATTCCAAGAAGGTGGCCCAGAAAATGTTGGAAGCGACTTGTCAAGTGATTCAGCACACTCCCTGAGCAAACATGGAGAGACCTCGTCAGGTCAACGCACCTTAAATGGACCAAGAACCTTCAATACCCTACCCAAGCCTGTCTTTAAAAAAGATTAAATGGTCGGCCACAACTCTGGCTACTTATTTCTCCTTTACACTTGGTGAATCACATGCAGACAGACTCTCTGTTCACTTACACATGTCCCCAGCTAATGTCCTGGGTGGTAATGTGAACATTAACTTCATCAGTACAAACATTTCTGTTCTGAAATGAGCTGAATTGCCAGGTAAAGCCAACGTCTCTAGTCTCACCTCCGCCCCCCACCCACCCACCCACACACACACACGCACCTTGCCTTCATTTCACAAAGATTATTTCTCTGTCAAAGTCATTCGAATCAACTCTCACCTTAAAGCATTCGTTTACTGCAACTGTTCACCCATTATATGGTATACCACTTCTTCTTGTACTACTGCTACTGCTACTACTACTCCAGCTACTACTCCAACTGTGCTAGTGTTTCACGAAGCCATCATCTGGTGTATGTCCTGCATGGCTCTACCAACTTCATGTGTCTTTCTTACAATTTCTTCACTTCACATATCATTTACAGATCTTTACTCTTGACTCTCCATCCTCTCTATCTCAACAACGCATCGTAAGTTATTCATCACTAATGCTCTTGTCTAAACTGGATTTCGAAAAACTCAAAATTCACAGCCAAATTAGAGTGAGAATTAACGCTTCATCACAGAAGCTTTTTACGAACACTCTTCTTCGATTTACTACATTCACTAAAGCTTTCGAGCATCATTAATTCTTCCTCCTTGCATAACTCTTCTCTCATCTTCAACTCACTAAAATCTTTAACGACCATCACTCCCAGATTTCCAGCATCACTTGCGACACATCATTCGTCTCCATTGAAGACGATGTTGCACTCTGACTGTCTATTTCTTTCAATCAAATGAGTTTTACTTGTGTTTGATATACACTGGACGTCCTCCTCCGACACAGCTCCTCAAAGTGATCTTTTTCTATCAGCTCTTGAGTCAGCCAACAGAGTTGCTCCAACTCCTTACAGTGACTGTGGAAGCCTCTGTTTTGTTTCACTATGGCTTGCTTGGCTGTACACCACAGGCACCGCGCCTCGCTCCCGTCTCACGTAATGCCTATCCATAAAAACATTAAGCCAGCAGGGTGACACCACACAACCATGACACACTCCCACATTTATTGTAAACCGCTCTTTTCCACCACTCTCACACAAACACTACTCTATTATGAATACATTAAAGGTATATTCTAAAGCCAAAACTTTCTCAAATACTTTAACTTTAGATTCATAGACGCGTTTCTCTCGAGATTCATCCACAAACCAGCAAAGGACGAATATCGGTTTTACGTGCTTTCATCCCTTGCTAAATCCACCTTGATCTTTACTTAAAACAAGTTGAATCATTTGAGTAAAATGATCAGTCACTATCCTACCGGATACATTGCCAGAAATGAATTAAGATATGTTCCTCTAATTGTTGCAATCATTATGACTATCTGTGTACTGTGGTACAATCCCTACCTTCATCCAGCCGTCAGGCACATGACCACTTTTCTTCTCCAGTACACAGTTTCCAGAACCACATCACAACGCCACTTTTGCTCTTCACCATCGTGTTCACGACGTCATCTACAACCAGTTGATCTCTTGCATTTTGGCTCAGTGTCTTGTTGTCCCTCATACCTACTCTATTCTCTCCTGACTTGTCTTCCTAGGATACCAGTACCAGCGTCAATCATCCCATCATCACCAGAACTGATTCCTTGAAATAAAATTCTCTCTCTCTCTCTCTCTCTCTCTCTCTCTCTCTCTCTCTCTCTCTCTCTCTCTCTCTCTCTCTCCCACTTCCTCCTTTGTCATAACCTCCCACATTTGTCTATTACACCATCACTTGTTTTTTCAGGTCCTGCCAAAACAACTTCGATATTCTTCTTTAGATTTTCATTGTCTTTTTTTTCGAAGATCATCATTTCCTTCCCTCTTACTCGTATGCACAAAGTTTTTCTGTTTTAATTCAAGGTTTTATATATAGACCATTTGCGTTCCAGACATCTGTTTTCTGGAGGATTCAGCGTCTTATAAACTCTGGCCTCAAAACTGGTGGGAACTAACTGAACTGTCTAGAAATGGAAACTTAACCCTGTGCGCATGACGATGTGAGCCTTAGGTATGAAGGCGTGGCTTTTGACCAGATTCTCAGGGTTTGAGTCATCAATCAGGCCATCAGACCCGAGGATCGTACCATAACGATCGTGGGGTTCAGCGTCATTAGGCACAGGCGAGGGCCTGTCATGCAGGACGGTGATAGACTAAATTGTGGTGGTGGTGGTAGTAGTAGTGTGTGTGTGTGTGTGTGTGTGTAGTAGTGATGGTCGATGAGGTGATGGCTGTATTATGGGTGAGGTTATGATGACAGTGTAAAACTGTGATGACACATGTGATGTGAGGGTATGGAGTCTAGTTCTGGTTGGTATGGTGGTAATGATGATGGTGGTGTCTATAATGTGGGTGTATGGTTATGATGAGGTTGAGAGTGTGGTTGTACTGGTAGCTGTGTCGGTGTCGTAGTTTAAGTTGATGGTATTGCGATGAGGTGGCGGTGATTAATTAAGATCCTTGACTTGGTCGTGGTGATCATACTGCCATGTGCTGGGAATGGGACATACAAATAGAGAGACAGATGTGTTGGTTGACGCTGGTGTGGTGTTGTGATGATGGAGTGTTGCGGTGGTGAGGCCTGGTGATCATGTTCCAGTGTGCTGGTCTTACACCATCGACCGCCAGACGAGTTTCTTTGCCCATATCATAGTGTCATAGTCAGGTGGTAGAGGTTGTGTTGTATGGTGATCTATTTAACATTGGTATTAAGACGTGTTAGTGTTGTGGTGTGTCGGTGTAGTGGTGGCTTGGTGGTACAACGGGAGTTGGTGGTAAGGTAGTGAAGAGTGTGTGTTTTTGCTGTCATCTGTTACACTGTCACTCGTGCGCGAGCTGCAGCGACAAGTGTCACCGTGACGACCTTCCTCCAGCTGGCCTGCCACTGACCTTGGTGTATTGAAGGTGAACGAGGCGGGTAACGCGATGATTTTGGAATATCAAACTCTTATTGGGTTTTCTGTAACTTGCCGATGAATGGATAATTGTTCTGACTCTCAATTATTGCTTGCCTCTCTTCTTACAATGAAGCCTGAAAATTCAGACTTTATTGAAGACTAATGGGAGGAACAAACCCCAAGATCCCGAAAAAGCCATGGATTACTTGTGTTCAGTAGCCACTTAGTCTAAAGAATCCTACCTGTCCTCTCCTTAGAATCTCAAAAAAGAAGAGAAAATTTAAAACTAGGTTTGCAGTACCACTATTGAGGATAAACGTTTTCTTTTTGATATCAACTCCAAGAATAAACAACCCAAGTCAGAGACTTGTAGTTTTTGTTGGTTGTTTAATCAAATTGTCTTCTGCATCTAAGAATATTTCTAAGTTTCAAATTAGAGTTCCAGTCAGTGTCATACAGGAATAAACAAACTAAGTCATGTGGACAATACGAGGCAATTATGGACGTGGTCTGTTGGATGTCCAACACAGACCACCCTGTGAGATCATTCTGGCTACGCTCTGTCTAATGGGACAAGAGGGGTCGTATGAAGCCTTCGTAAGCCACATGTAAGGCTGGTTTAGCGGTGTTGTGAGGAGGAACCAGAAGAATGACAGTCCAGACAGCTCGGAATACATACTGTTGTGCTTTCGTCTGTGTTTGTGACGAAGTAGATGATAATGTTTTGTTCAGGTGATGAAGGGGTTAGTTATCATCACGATAGTGACAAGGACTTAGTCAGCAGTGGTGATGAAGATAGAGGTATACTAGTGTCGATAAAGACGTGAATCATGACGAAGGTGAAGGGGACCATCATGGTGACGATCAAGAGGCCAATAAACATCACGATGACAAAATCAGGAGAGACAACAGTGGATAGTTTGAGCATGACGGTGATGAGATCAGCAACGATGCTGCAGGGCAGTGGAAGTGGCAACAAGTGAGGGTGATGATCACAGGGACTGGCTAACGTGGAGCGATGAGCACTGGTGATATCCCCACCTCCCTCCCGCCTGGCCAGGTGAACTCTGGTTGGGTATGAGCGTGACGCCCGCGTCACATAACCTCTATATCACGGGTGAGCACCGTGATGGCTTCGTCACTGGAAGCTTTTGTCACCTGCTGGAAGGCTGTCTTCTCCAGCTCAAACTTTTAAACTTTTGACTTCCTCTGAGGGAGAGTCGCCGCAGGTCCTTACACCGTTGATGACTGAATTAGATCTTTTGTTTGTAATCTGCAAGGTAACAGTGATCTGAAAAAATACGAACGAAGATGAAAGGGCTTCTCATCCATGACTAGCACAAGGGCAGATGGGCCATATCAGCATCTTTTTCAGCTCTTGTGTCACTGTCTTCCTCAAATGAAAAGGCTGACATGGTAATAAGTTGAATAGTTGCAGAGGCACTTCACATTCATTTATTTGTACATACATACATACGTTCAATGTCTCTCTCTCTCTCTCTCTCTCTCTCTCTCTCTCTCTCTCTCTCTCTCTATTACACAAAGGGGGATCAAAGCAGTACAGACCAGTTGGCCTAATATCACATGTACTTAAAATTTATGAAAGAATGATAAAAAACGCATATAGGAACACTTGATCAATATCAGTTTTATATAAGAAAACCAAAATGTTTTGTTTCGGGTAAAAGTAGTTTACCGCAGTAATGAACATGAAATTCTATTGGAAGGAAAAGAAATAGAACCTTTTGTCAATTATAATGAATTATTTTACAGAGTGAGCTGGACACTATATTGGCCACAAGGGAAATAACAGACAACCATGAAAGAATATATATATATATATATATATATATATATATATATATATATATATATATATATATATATATATATATATATATATAAGGACTTTGTAACTCCATGATCTAAAATGATAATATCAGCAAACAAGGGCACTGACAATAGACATACTTATCCCTAAACTGGTTTTAGGTTCTTGCTATATCGCGACTTTCGGAAGACCACAACACCTAGATAAGTCTACTGACCAATGATATGTTTTCACGACGCGTCCGTTTGATATGGAGGGACAGCTGTCCAGTTCCCTCATAGCTCGGGAGACTGAGGTAACTCCCACTGATCGTAACGGTGACAACAGACGATGGATGGATGGCGCGGCAAGTGGACGGATACGCACCAGTGTACACAATCTGCTGCAGTTATACGGAGAGGACCTCAACACTGGCCGCCGCGCCACCAACATCCGTGGCACGTACACTGTGAGACGCATTACTGGGTGACACCACCATGTGATCAGCTCTACTCTCTCTCTCTCTCTCTCTCTCTCTCTCTCTCTCTCTCTCTCTCTCTCTCTCTCTCTCTCTCACAGTCGTCATATCGTTCCAGGTCCACCGTACCATCCCACAGTCACCATACCGTCCCACAGCTACCATACCGTCCCACAGCCACCAAACCGTCCCACAGTCACCATACCATCCCACAGCCACCATACCGTCCCACAGTCACCATACCGTCCCACAGCCACCATACCGTCCCACAGCCACCATACCGTCCCACAGCCACCATACCGTCCCACAGTCACCATACCGTCCCACAGCCACCATACCGTCCCACAGTCACCATACCGTCCCACAGCCACCATACCGTCCCACAGTCACCATACCGTCCCACAGCCACCATACCGTCCCACAGCCACCATACCGTCCCACGGTCACCATACCATCCCACAGCCACCATACCGTCCCACAGTCACCATACCGTCCCACAGTCACCATACCGTCCCACAGCCACCATACCGTCCCACAGCCACCATACCGTCCCACAGCCACCATACCGTCCCACAGCCACCATACCGTCCCACAGGCAGGAGTAGCAATGATAATATGTTGTTTGGTATCAGCAACACATGTGTGGAGTATCCTGCCTGACACGGAGGCTTCTTTCTGTGATGGTTGACGGGTAGGGAGCTGTGGCTCGTATCATTCACCAGCTGTGGCCTCTCATAGCACATAGGTTTGGCCCATATCCATCACATCTCCGATATGACCAGGCATTAAATCGCTAGACGGGGCAATTGCACTTTTTGTTTTTCCTTTCAAAGAAGATGGTTAATTCAGCACACAGTAAATTACGTGGGAAGTCATTACCGACGCTAAACATGAATTAACTGAGTGGCTTCGCCCGTCTCCCGGCAGCCAACGACTGCCAGAGTCTGCGCGTGACACAAGACACAAACATTGGTCCGGTGTTACGAGACCTCAGTGGCAGTGTTATTGTCTTGTCATCCAGAAGTTCTTGTCTGAAGTCTTCCGTCATTCTTTTTTTATCTCTTGTCTTTCACGCAGTGTTCAGCTAAGCCTGAACACACACACACACACACACACACCCATCTATCTATTCATCTGTATATATATATATATATATATATATATATATATATATATATATATATATATATATATATATATATATATATTATTTATCTATTTTGCTTTGTCACTGTCTCCCGCGTTTGCGAGGTAGCGCAAGGAAACAGACGAAAGAAATGGCCCAACCCACCACCATACACATGTATAAACATACACGTCCACACACGCAAATATACATACCTATACATATCAATGTACACATATATATACTCACACAGACACATACATATATACCCATGCACACAATTCACACTGTCTGCCTTTATTCATTCCCATCGCCACCTCGCCACACATGGAATACCATCCCCCTCCCCCCTCATGTGTGCGAGGTAGCGCTAGGAAAAGACAACAAAGGCCCCATTCGTTCACACTCAGTCTCTAGCTGTCATGCAATAATGCCCGAAACCACAGCTCCCTTTCCACATCCAGGCCCCACACAACTTTCCATGGTTTACCCCAGACGCTTCACATGCCCTGATTCAATCCACTGACAGCACGTCAACCCCGGTATACCACATCGATCCAATTCACTCTATTCCTTGCCCGCCTTTCACCCTCCTGCATGTTCAGGCCCCGATCACTCAAAATCTTTTTCACTCCATCTTTCCACCTCCAATTTGGTCTCCCACTTCTCGTTCCCTCCACCTCGGACACATATATCCTCTTGGTCAATCTTTCCTCACTCATTCTCTCCATGTGCCCAAACCATTTCAAAACACCCTCTTCTGCTCTCTCAACCACGCTATATATATATATATATATATATATATATATATATATATATATATATATATATATATATATATATATATATACGTAGTGTGGGTGCTTGTGTATTTACCTCTGACTAATTTCTTCAGTTCTGAGAGGGAAGGGAGGTCTGTGCTAGTTGGGCCATAACTCTTCACATGTACAACTTTTTGAATATCTGTTTACAATCAGCATAAACACCTTCATCACACAGTTTATGACGGTCATTCACGGCTCGCATGCCATAAAACTGCTTTTCTGCATCTTTTTTTTTAACGCGTTTCTCGCATAGTTTCTTCAGCTGTGGCCTCTGGTGGTTGCTGTAGCTCTGCATATTTTGATGAAGTGTTCACCGTCGACATAAACAACACTAGTATAGAAACTGGAAGGTTTTGATGTATGCTGCTTGAAGTGCGGTGTCTGACCATGAGGACAGAATACTTAGTGGTGTTGCATGAACATACGTGGCGGATACTTTCCTCATCCATGTACTTAAGAGCAATTTCTATTCTTGCTGTAGCAAACGCTGTCTTCTGCACAAATATACTGGTTGCAGGCTACGTACAGTGCAGGTTCCCATGTCTCTCTCCCTCTCTCTCTCTCTCTCTCTCTCTCTCTCTCTCTCTCTCTCTCTCTCTCACACACACACACACACACACACACACAAAGATTTACTGAATGTTTTTTTTTTCAGTTTTCGTTTATTCCTACCAAATGAGATTTGTATCGATGCCATCTTTCACTGCATATCTTCCTCATTAATTTCGATTTGCTTGTGTGTGTGTGTGTGTGTGTGTGTGTGTGTGTGTGTGTGTGTGTGCGAGTAAATACTCATTTGTACGTAGAGGGAGTTTTACAATCGTAAGGCCCTAATCTCTGCTATCTTTTGATTCATCTGTGTGCTGTCCATATTCACAGTCTCATCATTCAGTTTATTCCATTCACCCACTTCCCTTATATGAGTCACTATCACATCCTCTCTACCAAGCTTCTTTGATATCATGTTATATCGTCTGGTTGTTCCATCCCTACATCTGCAAAGGAATGTTCGACATCTACTTCATCATTAGTCACTCCACACTGACTACTGGCAATCACAACCGTCCTCCCCAATTATCCCCGCAGCAGAAAGCGTCTCTCTCTCTCTCTCTCTCTCTCTCTCTCTCTCTCTCTCTCTCTCTCTCGCCGTCTTAGGCTCTCAAACCATATATATATATATATATATATATATATATATATATATATATATATATACACATATTTTCAACTGGCAACAGGAAATTCTATTTTTTCCACCAATTGTTGCTTTTACGGGAAGAGTGTGGTGGCGGTGGTGGCGGTATTATGGTGGTAACGCTTTGGTGGCGCTCATGGTGCTGTTATGGGTTTGGTAGCGTTACTAGTGAACGTTAGTGTGATGTTACTGCTTCGTTTGGAGGTACTGTAATGGTCGTGGTGATGGTAAGGAGGCAGTTGTGGTGAGAGGTAGTGGTAACTTGGGTTGTGGTTTTACCAAGATGGATTGTGATTATTCATTGTAATGGGAACAGCGGTTATGATGGTGAGGATTGTGACCGTAGTAGTGATTCAGATGGTGCTGGTAGTTATACTAATAGTGTATGAATACTACTGGTGAAGGTGATGGTTATGGCGATAGTGATAGTTGTGGTGATGGGTGGTGGTTGTGGCGAAGGTGATGGTGATGATGATCAAGTTGGTAGTGTAGGTTGTGGTAGTGGCATGGTTGTACAGGTACGGTAATGGTGATTGTGAGGGGTGAAGTGGCTTGAGAGGTGACAATGATTATGGTGGCTATGGTGGTGGTGTGCTATAATTAGTAGTTATGGTAATGATGGTGGAAGTAGCCATTGGTAAAGGAGATGCTATCACGGGTAGTGGGGGTAATTAGTGATGCTGGCAAAGGTATCTGCAATGATGATTTTGCTGGAGGTCATTATGGTGAAGCTGGTGGTTGTAGTTGTCATATTTGGTTTTATGATGATGATGGGAGTGATGGCTGTATTGGTGGTACTGGGGGAAGAAATGACGATGGTAGCTATTATGATGGTGGCAGTCGTGGCAAAAGGGATGGTGGTAGTTATACTGGTAGTGGCAGTGGTAGGAGTGGTGGCAAAGATGATGGTGGTAGTGGCACTGGTGGAAGAAATGATGTTGATATTCATAATGGTGGTGGGACAGTTGGTAGAGGAACTGATTGTAGTTATAATGTTGGTGGTGTTGGTGGTAGAGGTGTTGGCTACAGTTATACTGGTGGTGGTACTGGTGGCAGAAGCGAGAGTGGTAGGTACAACAGCAGTAGCTCTAACGGTGAGGACACTAATGGTATAGGTGAAGGCGGTAGTTACAATGGCGTTGGCGCTGGTGCAGAAGGGAGAGTGAGGCGTCGATGGGAGTGGGGAGGTGGCGGGAAAAGCTGAAAGTATGTGAGCAGCTGTTGTAGTGGTACAGACAGGTGGCAGGTCCCCTTGTGACGAAGGGGGTCAAGATAATGGCAATTGTGATGGTGATTATTGTCGTATTACCAGTGATGACTGTAGGTGACGGGCTAATGGACGCTTTTTTGTTATCAGTATTAAAGACTCATTATTGAAAATTACTGTGGTGTTAGAGGTGATGATGAGGCGGAAGTGACGACAGTAGTGGTGGTGAAGCGGAAGTGATGGTGTTGGGGATGATGAAGGGAATCCATGTTGGAGGAGGGACAGATGACAGGAGACCTGATTGTTCACGACGAGGTTCTCTTTGGACATAATCTTATTCATTGTGGAGACAAGGCAGGAAAGTAGAAGGGACTATCTCACCCACCACTCCGGAGTTCCGACTCAATAGCCGCCAAGAAAAATGCTGAGAAGGAACACCATGTAATATGGAGCGTGTATACTGACACTGGGAATTTTATAGGTACGTGCGAACGTGGAAAAGCCCCATACTCTAACTTCAATGTGATTCCTCGCCGAGGAAACCCTATTCGTTAAAGGAAAGGAAAAGTGAAGCTTAATGTTAAGATAGTAAAAAATATTTCTTGAAACAAGCCTATCTATTAGTAACTATTTAGTGACACATCTGTCTAGTCTTAATCTGAATGTACTAGTCGTCTTTGCATCTGATGCATCTCGTGATGAATTGTTCCAGTGTTTTACAACTCTGAAGCTGTTGATGAATCTCTAAATCGTACATTGTTGTCTCTGGTCACTGAATCTCTATATACTGGGTACAATACTTTCGTATGCTACGTTATCAGAATTGTTCAGTGTTTCAAAACCTGCTATACGTGCAGGACCGGTCTGACTACAGGTACTTAACCTCCCACTGTCAGTCATCCTACTCTTGCCTTCACAATGATGGTATATAGAGCTTCCGTTTCTCTGATCACTTCTCTATATCTTCCGTTGTGATGATCGTCTGATGTCCTCTGGAGTTTGATTCACATAATTCTGTCGATAGATTTTCCTAACGCTATGAAAATCAGACATCGCTTCTTTTAGTTGCTCCGTCGGGTCAAAAAATCACGTTGGCAGTTTTCTAGCTTATCCTCTGCTTGTGTTTTCAATCAAAGTGGTTCCGTTATTCGCTCAGTGCATGTAATGATGCAGACCGCAGTTGTCACGGTTAACAAACACTACCTCGTTGACTACGGAAGGTGAATATAGTCCAAGTAATAGTCATGAGAACCGCACGAATGGACCGGCGTGTGACTGTGGAGCATTATAATGTGACGAACAGGGACGACCTTATCAAGTCTCTCTCTCTCTCTCTCTCTCTCTCTCTCTCTCTCTCTCTCTCTCTCTCTCTCTCTCCACCTCAACACCATGACAAACCTTGCTGGGTAGAGTTACCAGCAGCGACCCCAGACAGTCCAGACATCATGCTCCACTGGTCTCAGTCCGTTGATATCGGTTCTTAAAGACTGGCTGGGGTGGCGGGGTCGTGATCCATAAGGCAGTTTCCCAACTCTTGGTGTCCGGGAAGGCTAATTCCTGTCTGTCTGTTCACAGAGGTCGTGATGCGTTGATCATCTGGGATGGTAAGTTATGTTGTCAGTGATATAGAGAGGTGGTCGTTCCTTTAGGTGGCCAGGCCTTTGACCGAAGAGTCAGGTCAGAGGTCGCGCCATCACACTCAAGGGTCGTCGTGCGTCAGTGCTCAAGGGTTGTACAGTCGTTCGCAAAAGGTTAATGGACCACATTGACGCTCCTGTATTTGATGGCGTTGGGTGTCTACTTAATCCACATGTAATGAGAATAACGTGCCGCTAACGCTGTCGGTGTCCAGTGATCTTCACTCTTTATATAGTGGGTCAGACATAGAACCGCAGACACCGTGGCCAAC
Source organism: Panulirus ornatus (assembly GCF_036320965.1). Classification (NCBI taxonomy): domain Eukaryota; kingdom Metazoa; phylum Arthropoda; class Malacostraca; order Decapoda; family Palinuridae; genus Panulirus; species Panulirus ornatus. The sequence continues at coordinate 72,524,433 of NC_092227.1, read as the reverse complement.
TCTCTTAGAATCTGTTTCTGTAACTAGTCAGTATAACTGGAGTCTTTGTGGGCACGCACACACACACACACACACCGTCTCATCTGCACGATAAAAGCAAATAAAGAAGCTGATGAATAATGCAGTCGACTTAGCCACTAATAAGGTCAAAGTATGAAGTGATTGTAATGCACTGGGCCGTTACCCACTGACCAAGTGAGGTGGGAGGCCGCCGCTCGTCCTCTGGCTCGAGGGGGGACTCAACTCAACCGGGACTATTTACGTATTCTGGACAATAGCCTGTGTACTGAGACAACACCGCCAGCTACCGTGCCTTCTCCACCTTGTCCTGACCACGGCTTCCATCACTCTTTGTCTAATGCGAGTGGAGGATAATGAGAATTGCTTTTCTGATCAAGGATATATCTTCAAGTGAAAAAAAAAATATTGCGTGGGTATCACCGAAAATGGAGGCCAAGAAAACGAGTGTTGGTGATAACAGTTTCGTTGGTGTATGTTCGTGTTTGCAGTATCGCTGAGAGCAGTAATTTAGCCACCGTCAGAAACTGCTGGCGAAATATTTTGTGAGACGACTTATCGTTGTTACTGAGACAAGGTGTGAATCATTCCCGCTTGAACTGTTGTATCTTACCACACACTAACGTCCTGACAGTGCTAACGTTATCATCTTACCCTCCCGACGCAGCTGACACCATCACCTTACCCTCCTGACGCAGCTGACACCATCACCTTACCCTCTGATGCAGCTGACACCATCACCTTACCCTCCTGACGCAGCTGACACCATCACCTTACCCTCCTGACGCAGCTGACACCATCACCTTACCCTCCTGATGCTACTGTTCCCAATAACCTCGCACTGTAGCCTCTAAGCTACCAACTCCACCCTAACAGAAAATGGTATGGAGAATCATCCCCGGACCCTCGCACACCTCAACACACTGGTCCACCTGGCACTCTTCGACCGACCATCACCTGGACCCCTTCCTACACAGGTCGATAAGAAGCGACTGCACCATCCCCACCACAGTCACCGACTACCACTGGAGATCATACGACCCCGAGCTGCAGTTCGATCCCAACATCGAGTGGAAGCCACGAAATTGTTTACAGACCATAACAACAATACGTCAGTCAGTGTAAACATCATGGACAATCAGGCTGCCACCCCAGTGCTTCTATAAGCAGGTGCATTTCTCCTGTATATTTTCAGATACAGAATGTAGTTAATTCAATAAACCTGTTATTATTATGATTATTATTATTATTATTATTATTATTATTATTAGTATTATTATTATCATTATCATTATTATTTTTATCATTTATTATTACTATCATCATTTTTATAATTAGTAGTAGTAGTATGATTACCGTTATTTTGTCATACTAATAATACCATCATTATCGTTATTATCAGTAATAGTTTTATCATTCCATCACTTTATTATCATTTTCCCTGGGAGGTTACCTGGCTCCACCTGATTTGCATCATCTGCATACAGTCTCGTCGAACTATTCACTCCAGAATGATCTACCCTTTCCCTGCTACTGGTCATAGCGCAGCCCTGAAGCTGCAGGAACCTCTGCAGCTAGAGGCCGTGGAATGATAGCAATAATGATAATAACAATAATGATATATATCTATAATTATTATCATTATCATCATTATTGTCATGAATCATTATTATCATTATTATTACCATTATTGTTATCATCTTTATCATTATTATTATCATTATCATTATTATTACTATTATTATTATTATTACTATTGTTCTCATTCCTGTGGATAATGATATAATGATAATAAGTATTCTCATTATTCCTGGGGATAGTTGTAACAAAACTGTCCAGTTGTTTCCCTCGTATGATATAAGACGACTGAAAGGGGTAAGAGCGGGGTGCTGGAGACCCTCTCTCCCTTCTTATATTATTACCTCCTGAAAAAAAAAAGAAAGAAAAGAAGCCAAGCAAGATTTGTCCTCGAAGGCTTAGGCTAATGTGTATGTGCGTGTCTGTAACCAGGACAGAAAAGAAGAAAAGTGTTCTATATGATGAGAGGAACCTGGATGTTCTGGCTCTGAGGGGAACAAAGTTGAGGAGGAAGGAGTTAGAATGGTCAGGAATGTTCTGAACGCGAACTCCGGGATTTGTGAAAGAACAGGAGCGAAAATAGTCGCATCTTTGATGAATATTTTTGGAAAATGGACGGAAGAAAATTCAAGATAGAGTTGGGGGTTGAGTGAAGGTAAACCACGAGAGGCGAGCTATTCTTAGTGCTTACACATCTGGCAGTGAGAGGAGTGAAGAAAAGAGGAATACTTTTTAGGATGAGAGAATCCTTTGACAGTCCTAATGCAAGGATTCGAATCTAGCTGCCAGGGGATGTCAATGTAGGAGTGAGTAATGCTGTGAGTTATAATTGAGGGGAATGAGGGACCTGATACAAACGAAAACGGGGGAAGCTTATCGAGCTGTGTATAGAAAGAGGAATGATGATTGAGAATCCTTGGTTAAAAAAAAAAGGATGTTTACAGAGCTACTGTATTCGTGGATGAGTGGGGTTGAAGGTTAACGATGATATGGATTATGTGTTATCTGACTGTCATGCAACGAAGCTGTTGGATGTGAGAGTGGTCAGAGAGGCGGCAGGTAGAATAAAAATCTTTGAAGGTGAGCAATAAAGTTTGTATACGTTTAGGTAAGGAATGATGACATACGTATGAAAGAAGTGAAGGCAAAAAAAGGGTATGTTTGAGGGTATCGTTCCAACAATATCAATTGGATGCGAAACATGGTCTTCTGGTAAGGTTGTGCGTAGGAGGATGGATGTGTTGATAAGAAACGTTTAAGGACGATACCTGGTGTGAGATGGGTTTGATCGGAAAGCCGTGATAAGGTAAGAGATGTGCAGTAACAAAAAAGGTGTGATTGAGAGAGTAGAAAAGGGTGAACTAAAATGGTTTGGACATGTGCAGATAATGAGTAAGGAAAGGGTGACTATGAGGATATATGTGTCAGAAGTGGAGGGGAAAAGAACAGCGAGATCAAATTGAAGATGGAGGGATAGAGTGGAAAACAATATGAGTGACCGATGGCTGAATATGCAGAGGTATGAAACGGTGCACAGGATAGATTGAACTGGAACAATGTGGTATACACGGGTTGACGTGCTGTCATTGGACTGATCCAGGGCATGTGACGCGTCCGGTGTAAACCATGGAAAGGTCTGTGGGAAATGAGAAAGAATTCATGGAATGACTTTGATGAAAAGGAGGAAGGGCGAGGTGAGGAAGTGTGAGGTGTTGGGCGAGTGCCAACACTGGCTCTCTCTCCCCAGGGCTGAGGTAACTGTCACGTTCACAGAAAAATTCGGTCTTAGTGTAAAATGTAGTTTAGGCTCGACTGTATGTCTGCTCCGTATGGTCTAATGTTTGAAATGGAATTATACACACACACACACACATATATATATATATATATATATATATATATATATATATATATATATATATATATATATATATATATATATATATATATAAGCGAAGTTTTGGTTAACGCTGCCATAAGCTGAGTGTGGCTGCATTCATGATTGAAAGTGAAGACATGGTTAACAGATGGAGAGACAGTCTTGTACAACATTCCACCCGTAACAAAGTGATTATCAAATAGTCATCACACACACACACAAGGGTCACCCGGGACATTGTCCAACGTTAATCAGTCAGGTCAACCGGCCACTCTCTCTCTCCCACCCCCGCCTGCGTCGCCGGCCGCTAGGTTCCAGTGACCTCTCTCCTAAGGTCACTAGGCCAGCCGGGGCCGAGTTTGCCGGTTAAACCATCAATTCAGTGGGTCTGGAAATCACGAGATTACCTTTTCCGTGCCCGAGCACCCTTGGCATGGTGTGTGTAAACCGAAGTCAGGGGCTGGAGCCAGCAGGATATGGGTCACGCAGCGGCCCGTGTTAACATCGGTCGAGCTCTCGCTGTGTAACTGACCTCGGTAATGTTCCTGAATCAATATCATCTATCATCTCAGATTCTTTATATCATGTGAAGCTTCGTAGACTGTAAAAAGAGCATCGGGTTAACCTAATCAACAAAGTTCAGGGGGCCTCATTCTTCACCGCCTGTGATTTCTGAACACCAGCGGTCAAAATTCACATGTCATCAACTCTCCCGCCAGCGAACACATCGGACGGTCGGGTTATCCAGCGAACACATCAGACGGTCGGGGGTTATGAGAAGGGCATTTGATCTCCGTTACCTGGCCACGCTCCGGGGCAGCAGTCATCTTGCTCATCATCCCCACCACCAACTGGCTAGACCCGGTCAGTAAGGTCGTAAGCTGCCAAGGTCATATCGATGCTCAGGAGCAGATTAATAGGCATCACTCATAAATCAATTTGCTTGTGCACGTAAAGAAATATGAGCGAGTCTCCCTCTCGTCCAGTCTAGACGTTCACAGAGAGTGAAGAGGACCAAGGTAGGGTTGACCCCACGTAGCGCATAGGTTCTGGAGGTAAGGCTGGGAGAGCAATGATGATTATGAGAGAAATTCAGCAACATCAATTCTAGTCAGAGCTGATCCACTAGTGTGTACAGGACCGATGTTATCTCTCTCTCTCTCTCTCTCTCTCTCTCTCTCTCTCTCTCTCTCTCTCTCTCTCTCTCTCTCCTAACCGTTAACATCCATGTTTACTAGCGCAGACCAAACTGTAGAATGACAAAACTTGTCATCCAATATCCATCGAATCACCTCATCAAGCCAGTGTGCAGGCAGGTGGGTGTGTGGGTGGGTGCCTCTGTGTATCTCATCTCGTCTTCGTAGTATAACCTGACCACGCACTGACGTTGTTATCGTTATTTCTTTTGCTGGAAACTACAAATAAAGAAAAAACTTGGATAACATAATGATACCTTCGTTACTGCACCACGCGAGATTAATGCTTATCTTTACCAACAAAACAAAAACCCGATTCGCTTTAGTCCCCCTCCCTCAAGATGAATATCATTTGCCATGTTTTTCATCAGCTGTGTTAAAAAACGAAAACGGGATCAAAATTGCAACTTGGCCAATCTTCCGTGTGTCAGTATAACAGCAGTGGCCAAAATGAAGCGTGTGATTGTGACGATACTGATGATTAATGATAAAAATGGCTTACATGACAGTTCAATGTCTCTGCGTCATGACAACAGTTATGCGCAAATATGTGGACATTCAATTACCCACCGTCCATACAACTCCTGATGTGTGTACCTGTAGGCATTTACTCATGCGTAGCTATGGGTAAATATGTATACACTCTTATCTACACCAGTTTGGAAAGGTAAACACTAGCTTTTCGTGTATACCCACCTAACAAGGCATAGATGATAAACACGTACGTACGTATAGAGCCAGCCAAGCGACGCGCGTCCCAACGCAGTCATAAACCAATGTGCTTATTCATCATCCTCTGGGCTGACATCTGGTACCACTGACATCCTCTGTCATTTTCATTCCTTGCTCTGGTGGCCAACACACCTGCCGTACAACACATAACCAGCACACCAGCCGTACAACACATAACCAGAGGAACGTATTCTTTACTTGACATCGTAACGTTATGTGTAAGAGGTCGAATTTTTTATCATGGACAGTAAGCAGCTGAAGTTATTCTTTTGATATTCTCTATTCACACATTTATCTGTACACACTTCCATGTGTGTGTGTGTGTGTGTGTGTGTGTGTGTGTGTGTGTGTGTGTGTGTGTGTGTTATGGAAAGACAACCGTCTCTTAATCCTGTAAATATGTACCATGTCTTTATTCGTATGAGTCCAGACACACACACGCGCACGAAAACACACACACACACACACACACACACACACACACACACATGGAAGTGTGTACAGATACATGTGTAAATATAGAGTATCAAAGAATAACTTCATTCTCACTTATTCACCTGCCTAGCAGTGTCATACAATGGCTGGACCAAGGAAGTAAATTGCACGTAAACATAACCTCCCACATATATCAGAACATGTAGTGTTCACATGTCAATTCAATGCAAACAATTTTACCAATGCTTGCCCATGAGTTGGACCCAGCCAGAGAGAGGTCATGAATCACCACGGATATATATATATATATATATATATATATATATATATATATATATATATATATATATATATATATATATATTGCTACATCTTGCAAAGATTCAGATATCAGAAAGAAATATCTTAATGAAACATTTGGAGAAACATCAGAAAAATGAAGTAAGTGAGAAAGTGTCAGGGAGATGTCACTAACAGAAAATGCGTTGGGGAAGCGTGGGGCAGTAGGCACGATTACCTGTAATTTCAAAGATACGTGAACTTAAGGTAAAATTAGCCGGATGGAGGAAAGATTATAATGACACGAAATAGAAATAAAAAGGAAAAGATGGTAAGCACCAGAGACGAAGGATGAAAGAGAGAGAGAGAGAGAGAGAGAGAGAGAGAGAGAGAGAGAGAGAGAGAGAGAGAGAGAGAGAGAGAGAGAGAGAACAATATATTTCTTTAAGGATTTCAGGAACAGGGACGAAAGAGAAGACTGGATGACACAACCATACCAACTGAAAAACCATCTGACAGAAGGTATAACAGGAGAACAGTGATAGACAGACAGACAGACAGAGAAAAATGACAAGGAAAAATAAACAAACAGGGACACAGAAGACAGAAGAGAGACACAGGGAAGGAGAAAAGAGGTAAGGGAGGCCGAAAATGACTGGGGGGTACATCCCCCATCTGACACTCTTACTGAGTAACGTAGTGAGCAACGTAACCCCACGTCACGTTGCTGGGTGTCGTACATCACAGCTTCCTGCAACATGTTTATGTCCCTGTGGCAGTACAAGGTCTGACGCCGCCGGTCACCTACATGCTTGAGAACTGTCAATATAATCATACCAGAGTTTCCCAGGAACTTGATGTATCGTTCTCTTGAAACATGTCTGGCTATGTAATCATTTTCTTACCTTCATTTCCAGCAACATGGGTTGGGCCAAGTAGATACAACTCTACATTTTGCTCGCACACGTCCTTAGATTTTGTCTTCTTTACTACAGTGAGTAAAGATTTTATCACAAGGGAATATTTGATATTTACTTTATTTTCCGCAGATAAACTGGCTGTCTTGGCTATAGTGAAGCCTTTCGTATTGATTAAAGATTATCCTCGCTCCGAAGGTAACTGCTGGGAACATGTTGGTCTATACTGCGAAATACAGAGACCCATGAAAGCGAGTGTGACTGAACAAACTCCCGGATGTTGCCAACCAAAAATTTCTCAAAATCCCTCTCCAGGCATAACAACATGAGTAAATACCTAACCGCTGGTATTCCAAACCAAAGAACTAGTGTTGGTCTGGCTACAGACGGCAGTAACAATCATTCTCAGATCACGAGACCTGAGTCTTCTTTAAGCGTTACACACCACAGTCCAACCTGCAACTTTCACTGGCACTTAGGTTAATTTTAGATATGACTAAGGTTGGAATATGATACAAAGGAAGTTGAACACGAATGAGAACCCCCTTGAGCACGATGGTACGACCCTGAGCAGGATGTTGCGGCCCTTGAGCACAACGGTACGATGCTTGGGCACGATGGTACGATCCCTGAGCACGGCGGTCAGACCCTTGAGCACGAAGGTACGACCCTGATCACGGCGGAACGACTCTTAAGCACGGTGGTACGACCCATGAGCACGAAAATCTGATCCTTCAGCACAATAGTGTGATCCTTGATCAAGAATGTACGATTATTAAGGGTAAAGTAACAAAACTATGCTGTCATATCGTAGCGTTGTACCGTCTTGCTCAAGGCTCGTATCGCCGAGCCTAAGGGAATTAGGTAATCCTAACAGACAAAAACACAGTCAGACTTATGCACGAAAAGAAAGAGTGATAGACAGAGAGAGAGAGAGAGAGAGAGAGAGAGAGAGAGAGAGAGAGAGAGAGAGAGAGAGAGAGAGAGAGAGAAATGACAAAGAAATAGGGAAGGAAAGAAGGGATAGGGGAGGACGAAAATGATTGGGAGGTAAGAAATACACAACAGAAGATATGTGAGCAACAGTTGCTGTGAGAGAATTTAGTCGTCGAGATGCGAGTAACCTGTCCAGACACGAGACAACCTCCGACATGTTCCCACAACTGCGCCACTCTCGCTAAACTGTTTAGAATTTTATAAGTGTTGAGAAACTGCGGGAGGAAATAGTTACCAGAACATCTACCTGCAGGACGTGGTAATGTGAGACTGTGCATCCTGGGCTGGTGTTAACTCGATGGAATTCACTGGTACATGTCATATGGCTCAGAATGAAACAGCAAGCTCAGGTTCAACACATACAGAATGAAACAGAAGCAACCATTTCTTATGAGTTTTGTCTATAGTTGGCGAAAGATTAAGTACACATGAAATTTACACGTAAAGACTGAATGACAAATGGATAGATCATCAAAATCAGCAGTACAGTTGATACTGGTGAAGACCGGATCCGGTATATCTTGCTCTCGGACTTACAACCTGTTATTTGCATTGGAGGGAATTGATACTGATGTTGTTAACCGTTCACAGGACGAGTTACCTCCTGGGGAACTGTGACATAAGGTAACGGTGTTACCTTCCAAGTATGACCCGGGTATGAAGATATAAGATAACTAAACGGTGGCGAGATTAAGATCACCTTAACCTACCTTGATCACACAAACAATGCCACACTTAGGAAGGAATAACCATGAATATATATATATATATATATATATATATATATATATATATATATATATATATATATATATATATATATATATATATATATATATATCGATAATAATAATAATAATGATAATAATGATAATAATAATAATAATGATAATAATAATAATAATAATAATAATAGTAATGATAATAACAATAGTAATAATAATAATAATAATAATAATAATGATAATAATAATAATAATAATAATAATGATTGATAATGATGATAATCTAAGAGCAGCACAAGACAATAGCTTTAGGTCTGATCATCACACCAGCAACATGAACCACCTGGTCACCATCAGAATGTGAGGACTGCTACAGATACCCAGCAGGTGGAAGATCAGGTAATACCAGGCTGCTCCTAATATGAACATAACGTTAGATGTTGGCAGTAGTGTGAGGCGAGGTGGAAACGGCTGGGGTGAGGAGGCACAGTGCTCGTGAAGCAGCGAGTGCTCGTGTACACCCTGACATCAACAACCATACTGGAAATGAGGTTGTGAATCTACAACACCGAAGCCACTGGGAGCAACCGAGAGATTTTTCCACCTGCTTAAGATACGCGTAACATGTCTGACTAGATACGAAGAAAAATCGTTGAACTGTGCGAGCAAAAACGAAATAAGAGAGAGAGAGAGAGAGAGAGAGAGAGAGAGAGAGAGAGAGAGAGAGAGAGAGAGAGAGAGAGAGAGAGAGAGAGAGAGAGAGAGATATTTAAGAATATTTAAGAAGAATAATGCCAATCACAAACTGAAAATACAAAAAAAAAAAAAAATGATCAACAGACAAAAAAAAGATAAAGAAATAGTGAAGACGAAAAAGATGAAAAGCTACATAAAACACTATTTCAATCTCACTCCTCCATCGTGGCTCCTTGTTACTTCCGTGCCACATGCCTTGTGTGTTGTTCTGCTGTAGGTGCTACAGGCTCAGGGAGACAGGTAAGAAAAAAAAGAGGAATTACAAAAAAAAAAAGGTAGCCACAGAACGCGAGAGAAACGTATAAAATGATGTAAGGAAGAAAAAGTAACACAGGAAAAAGATCTCGAAAACTGTAATGTACAGCGATGCGTCCACGGTGTCCCCGGCAGGACCTGAGGTCATGGTGAAGACTCTGGGTACAGAACAAATGGTTGGTCGACCTTACAGACCTTGAGGACGTGGTAGGGACGCTGGCGATAGGAGCGATCAGTCGACCTTGAAGGCGTTTGTAAGGACCGCTGGCTGTGTATGGACCCCTGTGTGGGCATCATCATGTACCGGAGTGTCTGCGTGTGTTTGTGATGGTGTACGTTAACAGCGATGGCGTATGTGACGTTAACACTCTGATCGACACCGTTATCCTAAGTCGCAGGAGAGAGAGAGAGAGAGAGAGAGAGAGAGAGAGAGAGAGAGAGAGAGAGAGAGAGAGAGAGAGAGAGAGAGAGAGATGAACCTTGGGGCTACAACAATCAGACAGTTAGATTCCAATCATCACCTCTGCCTCAAGATTCAGGACGGTAAACTAGCGTGACATCGGCGCAGGTATGTAAAACATGAGGTTGTAAAAACAGTTAAATTCACGAGACTCGGACGTCTTGTCTCTACGGATATTAAACGTTTACCTGAGCGCGTCTTTTGCTGCACGGTCAACTGCCTCGCTCCCACACCATTACTGTCGAGCTGGCATCACCGCTCACTACTGTTATACAGGCCGGGGAACCTGTCTGCCGAGTCTGTCGAGGTATGCCGACATCACCCCTGACAAGGGGAAATCTTATACGTAAAACGTAGTGATTGTGAGAGACTTTAGTGGTGTACTTCGAGTTGATGAGGTCAATCAAAGTCCGACGCTTACATATACGTATATAACCAGGTGATTACTTCTGTCTCTTTACCTCTGTGAATCTCGTATTAATACTTTGAGTACGATGTCTTAACCCTTGCGCAGGATGACTAAGAATCATCGTATTCAAAAGGAACAGTCGTAGTCAGGTCGTTGTACTCAAAGGGATGAGTTATCGTACTCAACGAGTTAATTTTTCAGTCCTGTTACACAGACGTACCAGTTCTCCAGTACCACCTGCATTTACTTCCTCTTTACCGAGCTTGTCCCACGTGTATACCACCTTCTTGCCTCGGAACGTTGCCAGTGACGCTTTTTCATCCTGCATGTCATCGCTTCCTTGCGTTAGGGACTCTCCTGATTTCAAAGAAGTGTTGTGGGTTAACGTCTTCGTGCTTCCTCGGTATTCATAGGTGTTAGTTACGTATTCCCTCTCCTCTTCAAGTCTCATCCAGTTATCACTGCGCTCTCTTGGTCTTTCCCAAGTAATTATATGTTGTTCCTTATGGCTCATCGAGGGCCAAATATACTATGTGTGTGTGTGTGTGTGTGTGTGTGTGTGTGTGTGTGTGTGTGTGTGTGTGATTATCAACTGTGTGTTACGGGGAGAAAATTTTGCTCTTGCATTCCCCCGTCTCTTACCCTCATGTGTACTGTGTCTTTACTCCAATGTGTATTTACACAAGTACACCCCAGCCTAAGCCAGGTACCGACTATATCAACCACGCCCGAGGGGTAGGATGAGCAGCTGGGATTAGCTGTGGGCCGACTGCCTTGCCCAGGATTCGAATCCAAGTGGGTTCGACTGGGGCAGGCCCGTTTTGATTCATGGTCAGTAACGCTTGATAGAGTTGTGGGTGGAATTTTTCAAGTTGGAATAATGAAAAAAGAAACAGTTTATTTGATAAAGCGTAAAAGGAATACATTCAAGAAATCGAAATCAAGTGGGAATCCACTGACCATGAAATGTGATCAAGATTACGAAGACCATGCATGAAAGAGAATCAGAATCCGTAAAAGTGAATAATTCTAAAAGAGAATATCTGACAACGTGGAGGAAACTTTAAAGAAATGTTCAGATATGTATGATACGAGAGATAAGATAGGGGATACTATAAGCCCATATCTAATGAAGATAGCATCCTACAGAACAACAGTGAAGAAATGGTTCCTTTACTAAACCAACACTTCGATTCAGCGTTTACTATCGAGAATTCCTCAAGTAAACCACAAGTAAAAAAAGAAATATTTCCAGAAAAAGAAAAATTATACGGACTTAACACTCAAAGATACGTAGTACTTAAATACTCACAAATATAAGAATAAACTTAGGAAAGATCATGGGCCACATGCATAGTGAGAATGTGTGGTCTTCGAATCATCTTTGACACCCAAAGAAATCGATGATGTAGAGATACTAAAAAGTATTGTATTATGGATACTTTTCTATTATATCCTTTTTCATCTCGAGCACCATTGTTACCACACCAACAAAAGCTTGAATGTCACTACGAATTTCATGTGGCTGTAGATGTCACACAGCAGTTACTCAGTGTCCCTTTATGGCTCTCTAGTTTCTCCTCCCATTCTCGTCTCACATTCACCAGGAGGCATTGATGCCTGATGTCTTGTCTTCTTCAATGGCCATAATTCAGCATCTCCTCTTATTCAGGTACAGGCTAAGCTTAATGGTCTGCATGCAAGATATAAAAGTGTGTCAGCGGGTGAAGGTTGCGTAAGCATGTGAGTGAGAGAGGACCAGTGTGTGAGAATCAGTGTGAATGTGGCATTCGATGAGGGATAGTATGCGAGGGGTTAGTATGAAGATTGTCACTAATGAGGACTAGCATGATGAGAGAATGTGATTGTGTTAGTAATTTAGAAGCATTGTGAAGGTCAGTTTGTGGGAATCATTGTAAAGGCCAGTGTGTGGAGACTACTGTGAGGGTCAGTGTATGAATACCAGTGTGAAGGTGTGTGTGTGTGTCGGGAGGACCAGAGTGAGGGTGAGTGTATAGGGACCTTCGTGAGAACTAGTGTGTGGGGGATCAGTGTTATGGTTAGTGTGGGGACCAGTGAGGACGAGTGCGATGGGTAGTGTGGCGAGACCAGTGTGGAGGCTACAGTATGCGATCCAGTTTTAGGGCGACTGTGTGTGGATCAGTACCATAAGTAGGATGAAGGGACCAGTCATTGTCGGGGGATCAGTATGATAAATACGAGGTCGAGTGTAAGGGGATTCAGCGTCAAGTCAGTGCGAGGGTTAACATGTGTACTTGGGAAGGACAGATAACATGAGACCAAAAAGGCTCATGTCCATGTTATCTGCTGGAAGTCAGTAATGTTAGACAGAGTTCCGAATTTTTTCTCTAAGATACAGACAGGACAGTAAAGCAGGAGGTACCTCCCTACCCAGCCCTCCCAGTCGCACGACAGCCCGTAAGAAAATAGCTAAGAACTAACATGAAGAATATTCTACCATAGGAATTCTATAGGAAAGCGTAAATGGAAATTAAAAACCTCATCAATTTCTGGAGTTGGATTCCCCAGGGAGGAGGGTCGGATCTGATCTATAAAAAGAGAGTAAGTTGTTTTCTAACCATAAATTTCAACATGCATTGTTTTCTTTCTCAGAGGTTTATTTATTGATAATTCATATTACTGGAGTATTTCTCTCGTTGTGAGTTAAAACTAATGATAGTCTTCGCACTGACAACATCTGGTGGGAGTTTATTCTGCTCTACAAATCATCAGGTGAAAAAGTTTCTTCCTATGTGATTACTGAATGTTCTTCCTTTATTTTCGTACCGTTATTTCTGGTTGTTGAATCTCTAACTCATGTGGACAAATTACAACGTGTTACGTTTGTCGTGTTTATTCAGTATTCAGAAAACTTGAATGAGGTCTCCTCGGAGTCTGGACTACTCAGAGATAGATTCTAGATATCTTAGTATTTCTTAATAGAGCTTATTTCAAAGTGACTGAATCAATTTTGTTTCTCTTCTTTGTATTCGTTCTAGTGTTTCTTCACCTTTGGTCAAGTTTGGTGAGGAACTGATCAGCGTATTCCAGCCTGACCAAGGCGTTGTGAGGAGTGACTATTGTATACTTCATTTATGGGTAACATTTCTTACTTTGGAAACGTGTCATCCTTCCGGCTTCATTGTCCGGAGGTAGTCATTACTTTCTGTATTTCAGTTCACTGTTCATATCATTTCCAGGTCTTTTTTCTTCTTGTAACCTTCTAGTGAATGGTTTCATGAGCAATTGATATTCGCAATCAATAATACTCTCGCCTATATGCATTACTTTGTCAACACTAAAGTTCATTTGCCATGTCTTGAACTACTAGATTATTTGTCTCAGTCACTTTGGATCGTAATAGCAACCTCCTCTGATTGGGTTGTATTTCCCGATTTCGTTTCATCGAAAGATTTTGAAATTCTTCCTAGGGGAGAATGTGCAGGTCAGTGTATGGGGGAGCAGTGTGAGGTTGATGTGTTGAGAGGTTAATGTGAGGGTTAACATGTGAGGATTGGCATGAAGGTTATTGTGTGGGGGACCAGTGCTAGGGCTAGTATGTGTGGGAACCAGTGTAAGGGTTAGTATGTGTGGGGATCAGTGTAAGGGTTAGTATGCGTGGGGGTCAGTGTAAGGGTTAGTATGTGTGGGGACCAGTGTAAGGGTTAGTATGTATGGGGACCATTGTTAGGGTTAGTGTGTGGTAACCAACATGAGGATGAAAAGGGACCAGTGTGATGGTAGGCACGGAAGGGTTGATGTGACGGTGAGTGTTGTGGGATCAGTGTGACGGTAAGAATGTGGGGAACAGAATGAAGGGTAGTGTTTGGGGATCAGTGTAAAGACTAGAGTATAGAGTTGTACGTGGGGACCAGTTTGAGAGCTAGTGTGTGGATACTATGGTGAGGGCTAACGTGTGAAAGAGTGTGTGGGGACCAAAGCAAGGTTTCAACATTCAGGGTCCAGTGTGAGGGCTAGTTTGTAGAGAGTGATATGAAGGATAGTGTATGGAAACCAGTGTAAAAAGGCTAGTGTGTGGGCATCAGATGAGGACTAGTGTGAGGGTAGCTTATAAGGACCAGTGTGAATATATGGGTCAGTACTCAAGGGGACGTCTCCTTCCCTAGCAGCAGACAGACCCACACCCAGCTGATCATGGTGTCACTGGCGGCCACTCATCATGTGCTCTACATCCCCGCTGCTGGGAATAATAACTTCCTCATACAAAAGTGCAACACGAACATTTATTTCACGTTTCGCCAGTCTCAGGTTTTCTATCACTAGCGGTCCTGACTACATCTTCAGCGGAACACATTAAATACGTATCTTGTATGGTTGGAGGCGCAGGATAGGTCATCTCTGTTGTCACATACCTGCACGTTCTAGAGCTACAGTTTTAATGGAAGCATCTTTTCCTCTCTAGCGTAGCCTGCCTTCACTTGTGTAATAAACAACAGATCTCAGAAGATCGGAAACTTAAAAACAGTGACATAACGTGAAGCATATAATGAAATGTGTAAAGAAACTGACATTTTACCTAAGAATTATGTATAATTCCGTTACAGTTCTTCCACTCAAAAAAGAGGAATTTACAGTTTGTTGGTTCAGCCGGGTTGAGTACGCCACCCTGGCCAACACGGAACCAAGAGAGAGGAATAATTGTCGCCTGACAGACCTCAGTCACTGACTACAAGAACGTAAGACGCGACCCCTGCCTCACTCCCCGAGCAAAACATCATCGCCAGAGCAACTTGTTACGTCACATCTTCTCAAGCGTGCTCCACCGTGATCACTTACTGTGACAGATAAAAAATATCCGGGAAATTAGATAAAATTATCGCCAAGAAGATAAGATGAATATTTTGTATTCTGTGGAGGAGAACGCCAGATGATTATTGTGCAGATTACTAGGGTAATATAAAATTAATCTTATCATATCTTACCACTACTTCTTCTACTACTACGAATACCATTATCATTATCGTAATTATCATGATTACTACTATCAACAGTCATTATTATTATCATTATCATCGATATTATCATTATCATCATTATATCATTATCATCAATATTATCATTATTATCATTATCATCATTATCATCAATATTATTATCATTATCATCATCATCATTATTAGTATCATTATCATCATTTTACATCCTTGGAACCCTTTTCATGCGGCTCCAGTAGTTCCTAGGCTGGTGAATGTATATGTGAATCTGCACATAGCGACTGTGTACAAAGATCTGAACTGCACGACTGTGTTTACGTATTTGCAAAGTACGAGGAGGGAGTTCTACGTTCGTGGTGACCCATCTCTTGAACTTTCTTTACAATCCTGGCAGCATCCAGTTGGTGTATTCTATTCATCCATTACTGTAATGTTATGGGAATTCTTCCTAATTTCTTTTTGATCAAGTTTCTTGTTTAGTTTCTTGTTAATACCTTTGTCAACTTGAAGATGGTAAGTCACCCCTATCTATTCTCTCCTTCATTATAGGACAAAAATATGGTCTCTAACCTTTCACTGTAACTTTCTAAATTCCGGTTCCAACTTTGTTATCGTCCTCTGGACCTTCTCTATTAAGTCTCTATACTTCTTTAGGTAAAGTTACAAAACCTAAGGGTTGACTATCATATACGCAGTGAAGAGTATGAAGAATACTTCCTTATCTATGTACCTAAATGCCATTCTAATACTTCTCAGCAGATAGTTCATCTCCTGAACAGTTCTCTTGAAGTAGGGCTCTAACAGGCACGATGTCGACTCCCATGCTCCTCTCATACACAAGTTCTTGCAGCAAATTTCCTGCTAGGGCTATGCGTAAACAGGTTCAGGTATAGGTGTACTCCTTACAGCAGGTCATTTACAGTGATCAAGAAGAGCATTGGCCTTAGGACCAAGCCCTGCGGCACGCAACTGATGACTCCAACCCATTTCGAGAAGATTCCTCGCTCTCCGACCAACAACCTTTGCTTCTATCCATTGAAGGAGTTTTCTCCTTTTTCTTAGGTGATGATTTAACTTCTTCACCAACCTGCATGAGTTGACGTCAAATGCTTTCTGGCAGTGCAGGGACACACAATCCACCTATTCATCACTTTTATCTCAATTTCAGCTCACTCAGTCTGAGACTTGTTTACAAATGACCTCTATCTTTAGAATCCATATTGTCTCTTATTTTTGTAGATTTTCTTTTGCAGTTAGTCATACATTTGATTTCTGATTATCGTTTCTATTGTGCTACCAACCACATTCGTCAGAAAGACTTGTGCGCAGTTCAACGCAGTTTCGCGATCTCCTCTCTTTGAGACGGGAAAGATATTTGCATTTCCCTTGGTGCTACACCTTCCTTCAGCCACATACCGAGAAATATTCACGGCGTCCTGTCGAGTGTATCTGCACACATCTTCAACGTATATGTAAAAACGTTCCCAGGACCATTATGATCCTTATATGGGCCAAGGCCATTTAGCTGCCTCATCATGTCTTTTTCAGCTATTTCAGTGCTTTCCAAGACCTTTTTTCCCCATCCCATCCCTCTTATGTTGTGGCCATTGTGTCTTCCATTGTAATAATACTCGAGACCTTCTCACTTGGCTCCTCACAAACTTTACAGCGTTCTCTATAACTCTTCCCTTCGAATCCCTCAGCCTGGATTACCTGCGTGACAACCCTGATGAATCCATGAAAAAGTTTTGGATTCATCACCTGCCTTGTCAACAATATTATTCCGGTATTTCCTGCTTTTCTTCCCCGACTTGCTGTATTCTTTCTTTGCTTTCATACCTGTACAATGCTGGTTGTCTGCTGTGTCGCTTGTCTCTCTTCCACATAAAATTCCTTAGGTGTTTTGCTTGAAGATATCGTTTACTATACCACATCTATCTCTTCTAAACTTATCTCTATATGCGGCTAAAGGTACCCAGGTTCTAACTTCTTTCTTATAGATTTCATAGTCACCCTAGCATCGCGCCACATATATCATTACTTTGGAACTCCATATCCCAATTCATATTCTTAAAGAAATTGTATAATTTCTTCGATTATATCTCCTCGAAGTCTGGTTTTTGTGTCCTTATTAACAACATAATCACATGATTACTTTATCCTAATTGGAGCGTCATGTCTTATGTTTTTGATTTTTGGACTATCATCTTTCAAGCTAAATAAAAACGAGGACCTGAACGTGGCAACTGTGTTCACAGAAGGCTCATCCCGTTGCCCCTTCCCTGGATTCAAGCAGCGAGATATTAGTCAGCGTGCGATGGCAGTCTCATACATCATGCTTCGTCATAGGGCTAATTTCTATGAGCAGCAGATGTTCACGGTGTATGAGAGCCTTACACCTCATTACTCCTGCTTTTCCTTCCAATTCTTCTAATATTCTGTACGATCTTCATTCCCAGACCCGCGCAAGTGAGATGCGCCCGGGGTGCGGGGAATTTCTACGTGGAGTGTGATGGCTGCCGATCACCGGAAGGATTCACCATTAAGTCATAGCGAGACATCTGGCTCATGGTGCAGCTATGCAACCCTCTGATGATCACTTGGACTAGCGCATGAGTGCGAGTGCGGACGTACCTGCCTGGAAAGAGGAAATTTCAGGCCGCAAATTCGTTCAGTTTCCCTCCAGAGGTTATCATTTTTTCCTAGCCAAGCGAAAAGATGCGATCAGTTTCTCCAGTTGAAGCAATCCACCTCAGATGCCGTTCAGCTTCTGTTGTCAGTTCATGACCCATCACACCCTGTGGTGCGTAATTCCTCAACTGTGTATTTTCAGCCGAATGGCTAAATGAATTCAATAATCCGTTCTTTATCAACTTATACATTAACACCTTTCTATTTTCAAGCCAGACTGAAGACGTAGACAGAGAACAGCCCTTCGAGAGATGTAGGGATAAGACAACCAGAAGACTTAACATGAAATCATATTAATCAAGAATGGTGTTAAAAAGTTATAATGAAGCCTTTTTTTAGCATAGAAGTGGTGGCTGAATGGAACTGAATGACTGAGGACATGGATAATGCAAACAACATACGTAAATATAAAACGTTATATGACTACAGAAGATGTTCAAGAGATGGCGCCCCACGAGGGTAAAACTCCCTCCCCGCACAGTGTAAATAGATGATTACAAATAGGTGCTTACATACACCCAGACAAACACAGACCAAACAAACGTTGACTTACAAATAAACACAAGAACCGTCCATCCAACCTCACAGCCATCTACGCCCCCGGGTAGGACAGGACAGATATACCAACCACTTTCGTGTGTTAGGAACGCAGTTGAATTTCCTGTCCAAGAAGGGATACACCGACTTACCTTCATTCGCAATGAACTTTCATCATAATAAATCTTTGTTTGATGAAGAGCTCATATTCAAGTCCACACACACACACACACACACACACACACACACACATTCTAGAGAATGTCAGGGACACAATGATTTACAGTTTTAGAAGAAAAATGGAAGACACCAAAATTATAAAGTTTAGTAAAACAGGTGGTCGACAGACGTAGATTGCTTAATTTTTTTGACTTAGAAGAATATCTTACATCAAATAAGAAATAGAGAAAAAAGAAAATAGAAATGCTTATCAAAAGATTACTATATGATATGAAATTGCCAGATGCAATTTCGGTGATTAATAGAAAAGGAAAGAATAGGTGGTTATAACTAGCTATGACTCGAGCTTTGTAACGATGACGACATTCACTAGATGACTGCAACTAGTCAATGTCCTCAACTCTAGAAAAAAAAGATGGAGTCATCAACGCAGTGTTAAACCAAGCATACAGCACTTCATCTAACTGGCAGATCTTTCATACGGAAACACAGCTGCTCAAACAGACAACAGACAACGGATACTTGAACTCAGACTTCGACAGACAACTAAAATACTTCATGTAAACCAAACTCACAGAGGCAGAAACTCCAGGAAACACAAGAAGAAACAGAGTACATCACTGCAACCAGATGTTAACATCCTACAAGACATATGTACGTATACTACCAGACATCGACTTCAGATATATCAATCACACAACACGAGACAACGAGGGCAAGCTAGATTTATATATATATATATATATATATATATATATATATATATATATATATATATATATATATATAAATATATATATATATATATATATATATATATATATATATATATATATTTTTTTTTTTGTCGCTGTCTCCCGCGTTTGCGAGGTAGCGCAAGGAAACAGACGAAAGAAATGGCCCAACCCACCCCCATACACATGTACATACATACGTCCACACACGCAAATATACATACCTACACAGCTTTCCATGGTTTACCCCAGACGCTTCACATGCCCTGATTCAATCCACTGACAGCACGTCAACCCCGGTATACCACATCGCTCCAATTCACTCTATTCCTTGCCCTCCTTTCACCCTCCTGCATGTTCAGGCCCCGATCACACAAAATCTTTTTCACCCCATCTTTTCACCTCCAATTTGGTCTCCCTCTTCTCCTCGTTCCTTCCACCTCCGACACATATATCCTCTTGGTCAATCTTTCCTCACTCATTCTCTCCATGTGCCCAAACCATTTCAAAACACCCTCTTTTGCTCTCTCAACCACGCTCTTTTTATTTCCACACATCTCTCTTACCCCGTTACTTACTCGATCAAACCACCTCACACCACACACTGTCCTCAAACATCTCATTTCCAGCACATCCATCCTCCTATATATATATATATATATATATATATATATATATATATATATATATATATATATATATATATAGGAATAAATAAAGGCAGACAGTATATATTATGTACATGTGTATATATGTATATGTCTGTGTGTGTATATATATGTGTACATTGAGATGTATAGGTATGTATATTTGCGTGTGTGGACGTGTATGTATATACATGTGTATGGTGGTGGGTTGGGCCATTTCTTTCGTCTGTTTCCTTGCGCTACCTCGCAAACGCGGGAGACAGCGACAAAGCAATATAAATGAATAAATGAATAAATAGATAAATAAATAAATAAATATATATATATATATATATATATATATATATATATATATATATATATATATATATATATATATATATATATTACAATACACCAATCCAGCGTAGTTTATGAATTCAAATGTCAACAAGGAGAGTGTGAGCTCCTTACTAACATATCTTACGTTGGAAGCGCAACCTGTACCCTACACCTGCATGAAGGACCCATGAAACTACATGTCACCTGGAATCATAACACTACCACCACACAAGAGAATATTGTAAAATCTACAAGGATACTACACCATGAACGAGACACATGACACTTACACATCACCGAAGCGCTAATTATCAAGGAACGACAACCAGAACATGAGCCAAGACAGGATACTACAACTACATGCTCTAGCACCACGCAACAACCAATAAGCAGCACGCAGCGCTACATGCTCGTCCGCCTCATTCGGCTACCCGCAATCTTTCCCATCTACTCCACTGACTTCTCCACACGTTCCTGATGTTGCTTTGATAGATTCAAATCGAAAAGTCGAGACAACCATTGGAGGTATCTTATTCAGACTCCCTAATCACGTGAATAGAGATATTAGACAAACTTGAAAGTTTCAAAAAGAATCTGATACAAAACCAGTTAACTGGTTATTTTGACGTTACTCTACTGTACGATTGCGGAGGTATACGAACACGAATATAAATCATATGAACGCACACTTGCATAAAATATATGATACCCTCCAACAGCTAGGATTCGAACCCAGGACCTTTTCGTAGTAGTCGGGATTTGACCGGTGTAGACCCCGTTGTTTAAGGATGTACGGCGAAGGCTATTCGATTATTTGAAATCGAATAGTTATTTCCCTATCAGGGGTGATCATAGCCTAGCTGTTAGTGATCCCGACTACCACACACAAGGACCTGGGTTCAAATCCTGGCTGTTAGAGGGAATTATGTTTTCTATGAAAAAGCGCGTTTCCAAAAGAAGGAACATAAAAATGGGGGACAAATGAGGAATTTCCCTTCACGGCTCAGTCCGCTGTTCCTGACGCTACCTTGCAAACGCACGAAAAAGCGAATATATATATATATATATGTGATGGTGATGTGAGAAGGAGATGGAATGAGTATTTTGAAGGTTTGTTGAATGTGTCTGATGACAGAGTGGCAGATATAGGGTGTTTGGGTCGAGGTGGTGTGCAAAGTGAGAGGGTTAGGGAAAATGATTTGGTAAACAGAGAAGAGGTAGTAAAAGCTTTGCGGAAGATGAATGCCGGCAAGGCAGCAGGTTTGGATGGTATTGCAGTGGAATTTATTAAAAAAGGGGGTGACTGTATTGTTGACTGGTTGGTAAGGTTATTTAATGTATGTATGACTCATGGTGAGGTGCCTGAGGATTGGCGGAATGCGTGCATAGTGCCATTGTACAAAGGCAAAGGGGATAAGAGTGAGTGCTCAAATTACAGAGGTATAAGTTTGTTGAGTATTCCTGGTAAATTATATGGGAGGGTATTGATTGAGAGGGTGAAGGCATGTACAGAGCATCAGATTGGGGAAGAGCAGTGTGGTTTCAGAAGTGGTAGAGGATGTGTGGATCAGGTGTTTGCTTTGAAGAATGTATGTGAGAAATACTTAGAAAAGCAAATGGATTTGTATGTAGCATTTATGGATCTGGAGAAGGCATATGATAGAGTTGATAGAGATGCTCTGTGGAAGGTATTAAGAATATATGGTGTGGGAGGCAAGTTGTTAGAAGCAGTGAAAAGTTTTTATCGAGGATGTAAGGCATGTGTACGTGTAGGAAGAGAGGAAAGTGATTGGTTCTCAGTGAATGTAGGTTTGCGGCAGGGGTGTGTGATGTCTCCATGGTTGTTTAATTTGTTTATGGATGGGGTTGTTAGGGAGGTAAATGCAAGAGTCTTGGAAAGAGGGGCAAGTATGAAGTCTTTTGGGGATGAGAGAGCTTGGGAAGTGAGTCAGTTGTTGTTCGCTGATGATACAGCGCTGGTGGCGGATTCATGTGAGAAACTGCAGAAGCTGGTGACGGAGTTTGGTAAAGTGTGTGGAAGAAGAAAGTTAAGAGTAAATGTGAATAAGAGCAAGGTTATTAGGTACAGTAGGGTTGAGGGTCAAGTCAATTGGGAGGTGAGTTTGAATGGAGAAAAACTGGAGGAAGTGAAGTGTTTTAGATATCTGGGAGTGGATCTGTCAGCGGATGGAACCATGGAAGCGGAAGTGGATCATAGGGTGGGGGAGGGGGCGAAAATTTTGGGAGCCTTGAAAAATGTGTGGAAGTCGAGAACATTATCCCGGAAAGCAAAAATGGGTATGTTTGAAGGAATAGTAGTTCCAACAATGTTGTATGGTTGCGAGGCGTGGGCTATGGATAGAGTTGTGCGCAGGAGGATGGATGTGCTGGAAATGAGATGTTTGAGGACAATGTGTGGTGTGAGGTGGTTTGATCGAGTAAGTAACGTAAGGGTAAGAGAGATGTGTGGAAATAAAAAGAGCGTGGTTGAGAGAGCAGAAGAGGGTGTTTTGAAATGGTTTGGGCACATGGAGAGAATGAGTGAGGAAAGATTGACCAAGAGGATATATGTGTCGGAGGTGGAGGGAACGAGGAGAAGAGGGAGACCAAATTGGAGGTGGAAAGATGGAGTGAAAAGGATTTTGTGTGATCGGGGCCTGAACATGCAGGAGGGTGAAAGGAGGGCAAGGAATAGAGTGAATTGGAGCGATGTGGTATACAGGGGTTGACGTGCTGTCAGTGGATTGAATCAAGGCATGTGAAGCGTCCGGGGTAAACCAAGGAAAGCTGTGTAGGTATGTATATTTGCGTGTGTGGACGTGTGTATGTACATGTGTATGGGGAGGGTTGGGCCATTTCTTTCGTCTGTTTCCTTGCGCTACCTCGCAAACGCGGGAGACAGCGACAAAAAAAAAAAAAAAAAAAAAAAAAAAAAAAATATATATATATATATATATATATATATATATATATATATATATATATATATATATATACAGTTTATTTTAAGTTGGCTGATGTAGGTGGATTCTATCAAAGTTTGGGCAGATATGTGCAATTCTTCGTGATACTAGATCTCGTAGGCCTATGGAAGAGACATTCTTATCTCTTAGAGAACACACTGTATGTCTTAACACAACCGTCTCAGCTCCTTTCCGTCTCAGAGCACGAGTGCATAAGGCTTATTTCACCTTTCTCCATCAGCTCCATATACTCCCCTGTGCCACAGGCCAAGTAAGTGGTTCACGGGACGTATTGTGTTGTGTTCTCCCGACGGTAATTAGAGCCTTTCAGCCGGAAATGAGTAAACATTGAATAATATGCAGTGAAGTCGACCATCCAGACCCACCAGGAACCACAGTTACCGGCGCTACGGTCGTTGCACGGGAGTTGGGCTGTGAAGGGGGGGGTGTCCTGCTCTTTGTACGCTAACGCTGTAGGTGTTATTTGGCTTACTTCGGCCTCTTATATTAGGGGACCAAACCTAGCACAGGTTGTGTGATGAGCCAGACGCTAGAATACTACACTGGGATGTGTCACTTTCATACTAATCTCAGACCTCAAAGTGAGATATTGTGAGCTTTTGTAACAGACTCGTTAAGAGTGACGTACAAATGAATTTCTTATTTCTACACCCGGGCCTTTTAGGCCAGGTGAACTTCAATGATCTAAGAAGTTGTAACCATATCACATCTATTTGCATTAACTCTAGATAATTAATTTTCGTCCGTAATGTCTTGGCCGCACCATACCATGCAGGATAGTAAATCAAGTGAAGTAAATAAAGTGATGAAATTCAGCGAAATTTTTCTAGTCTTTAGATTAACACTGACCCACACACACACACTTCCCTCACCACCTACCTCGCCGCCTAATTCCAGCCCTGCCTGGGACCGGGACATCAGTAATCTTTATCGGTGATTTTTGTCTCTTGAAGGCGACCTTACAGGTGGTTGGGTCATCCCAGCTGATATACAAAGAAATGACGAGGCTTCTCTTGTTCGGTGCGGTAAAAGTTGACGCCTTTAACTGTGTTCATTCGTTAATCTAGCGTCGGCCATTGAACCAGCTTCGACATGTACTTTTTGGCAAAGCGAAGACACTTTTTACGCCGACTATCATGAACCATCTTTCACCGAGATATTCATCAGTCTTCGGCAATGTTGTGAACTGATGTTTCTACTCTGTTACACCACTGACCACGTACGTACATGTATGTTCTGTTTTTTTTTTTTTCTGCTCGACCCTTTGCTTCGGGAATCTCAGCCACT
Organism: Panulirus ornatus; assembly: GCF_036320965.1. Classification (NCBI taxonomy): domain Eukaryota; kingdom Metazoa; phylum Arthropoda; class Malacostraca; order Decapoda; family Palinuridae; genus Panulirus; species Panulirus ornatus. The sequence continues at coordinate 72,499,441 of NC_092227.1, read as the reverse complement.
CATCTTTCTTCAGTGGAAGACGATGTCCACATTAAGACCAGAGTGACAGTAGTGAGAAAAGAACATGTTTCCAGTGCCACAAGGTCTGCAGAATTAAGAAGCCTCCTTCTCACTATAACTGTCACTCAATAGACTGCCATGGGTCCATGATGTCTAATTTGAGTCTGAATTCCAATTACATCGTCCTAAATCTAGCAACAACTCACTACAATTTCATGAAAGGATTGCGAGACGAATGGTGTCACAAGTGCCTCAAGACCTCATAAACAATAAGTAAATAAAACTTACTCCAACGCGACTCTGAAACTTTGAACAGCCCGGTAAATGTACCATCTGACATAAACCTGGATCTAGTAACGTTAGTCTTTCAGTCCCAGTTTGGCGTGGCTTATCCCCAGCTCCTTCAGATACCATGGCAGCAAACGAACATCTAAGAAAGAATAGCTCCTATCATCCGCTTCAGTCGAGCAACATCCATGTGAACAATCGCAGAGACACTTTCCCAGAAATTAGTACCATAAATGTTTTTTTCTAGAGAGCGAAAAAATGAAAGAAATGAACATCATGGCAGCAAGGAACGTAATCACTAGCGACGAATCACCCGCATCTAGATAAGATATAACTCTACCTGATGAAGAAAAGGTGAACCCTATCTGTCGTCGTGCTGACGAGGCTCGAGCGAACACTGTTTGTTACTGATGATGTTCCGTCATCAGTCAGGCCACTTTGCTTCAGTGCTTCCATCTGCACACTCAAGGGAAGGAAGTCGAGCCATCAGACCAAATGTATATATTGATGACCAAGAACAAAAGAACATCCCAAGCGTTTTCGTCTGTTTATATCTTCAGGGGTAAAGGAAACCCTTGAACACAATAGTATGACTCTTATGTATGTTGGCCGGACCTGTTCCTTAGGGGCAAGGTCAGAAAGGTCAGGCTATGGTACCCAAAGGTCGCGCCGTCACGCTGAAGGATCGTACCATCGCTCTCAAGTTTTCTTGAAGAGAAGTATTTTCGTTTGTATGCTTCTTGGTCGCGTTCACTGAGTCACGAATGTTCGGGTGCACTTATGACCTCTCCCCCATCTTGAGCGAGCAGTATCTTAATAGATCTTTAATTATTTATGTTCTACATTCTTCTGGAAGGTCATGTGATATGGCTCTCCGCCAGACAGGCACACAGAGACGGAGAACAATAACGGGGCACTGAACTCGCGGTCAATTTACTGATCTACTAAATCCCCTCAGCTGGAGCGTCAAGTCATTAAGACAAATCTTTCAGCACACAGACTCATCATGAAGGTTAACACACAGGTAACGGATTATTACGTGAGCAAAGCTTTCAAAGGCGCATGAACATAATGAACGTTGGCAGACGTTTGTTAAAAACGCTGCCGCAGTCTGCTGGTTCAGATGGCAAACGAATGTGTTCCTCACACCTAAGTCTCTGCCACATGTATTTCTTTGTCCCTCTTTCTTGTGCTGGTTTTCTCTAGAGCAAAAGCATCATAAACTTTTCTTTAAGCCAACTCTCTTACTGTTACCACCCCCTGTTTATTCCCCAGATAAATTCCTTATCCGCATCGCTTATTTTTATACCATCCCTATCACATACCTGTTAGTGACATTTGTTCATCAACTTCAACAATTTTTCTACCTAGAATTCCATCATTACACCATGACTCCGCCCCTCCCTATCTTCTGGACCCTACCCACACTCCGTTACCGCTAGCCTAGCTTCACACAACCCTAGCTTCACCTCAGTCTAGCTCCAACCTACCTTAGCTCCACCACACTTCACTCTCGCCTCACCTTACCCCTTAGCTCCTAAACCTCACTGGAACCCTGTTACCATCATAGTAATCCCATCATCCAACATAGTACCCATACTTCACCTGAAACCCATCAACCGTTACTCTGTTCTCTCTCTCTCTGACCCTCAGCCCCCGACCGATCACACCCTCGAAATCTGTCATTTCACATCATCTTCAAGATCCGTTATCCAACCTCATCACCGCCATTGAGACTCCATCACCCCCTTTTTGTCTCTGGAACCCCATCAATACGGCCTTTTGCCCCAAGCCCCATCTAGACTTCAACACTATTAACCTAACCCCATCAGTCCACTTTATCTTTCTGACTGTACACCAACCATCCAACCTTCATCGGTCCGAACCCAACATCCTCACTCTCATCTTACCAAAAGCAATATTCTTTTCCGCTTTCCTATGACACTATTCCACGGCCGTTCCACTGACTACATACAGGAGGAGCGGCGTTGTGTACGGAACATTTGCATCACTAACTCTCTTGTGGGTCTAACTGTCCGCGGCTCTAAGTAGGCTGCAGGACGGCTATATAAACAGTGCGAAACAAACAGGTTCCTGAGGCTTCCTTACACTCACAGGGCACAAGTAAGAGCTGCCTTCTTGCTGCAAAAAAAGGGCAAACCAGACAGGACAACGACCCTGGGTCCTACCTATATGTCTCTCAGGTTTCCAGATGGTATACAGTTTCTTTCATAAGCTTAAGAGAAAGTAGTGAGCTGAAACACAGATCTATTAACTGTAGATGGCTACAGCAGTACCTGTGACGTGTCTTGCCATGAAGTCAGCGAGCATATCTCCTTGGCTCAGAGAAAACAGAAGGCTAAAGCAATCAAGCATAGAGCGGTTCTCAACGCAGCGAAGTCAAATTAGCAGAAAGAAGAAAATCTTTTCAAATCGAGGATGTCGCCCAGGAGCAGTTCAATAATTGATGAGGTGGGCCGCGTACGACGGTAGACAGTGTCAGGAGGCAGGAGACTTCCTGTGGCGTAGCAAACGGGCCTCATGGGAACGGTTCCCCTGTGTGCAGTGGATAGACAACTGTTTACAGGAAGGTCACGTAACTGTTTACACATCGGGGATCAATAAACAACTTCGATCTCAGCGGCTGCAGTGGAGCCTCTGAGGGAAAAACGTTAGTTGGACAAGAGAACAATTGCTAATTGTGTGCTGGAAAGTTCGGTCTAGAAACAGTGTTTAAACTTAGACTGGCTGTGCTAATAAGACGGCGATGCGGTATTTAGCTGTGAAGGTCACCTTACCCGAAACAGTAAACCAAATCTCGAAAAAAAAAAAACTATCAGTTAATGGCATGGTCAGTTATTGTATACGTGTAAACATGTAAGATATACTACTGAAAGAGAATAACTTATCCAATGGTATATCAAGTAATCGTATTTGTATGTTGGAAAGGGTCGGACACCACACAGCTGATGATCATTCGGATCGGAAATCAGTGCTGCTGGGGCGGTGGCTTGCTCAGGCATCCTCCTCTAGCGACAACGTCTGTCCCCTGATGGTGTGTGTTTCAAGCATAGCAATCTACTGCTACGCTGGCCGTTCCAGCCCAGTAAAACATTCTTGGCGTTGTATCAGTTCACGTGTCGCCTGCTCCAGACACTAAGATCTTTGATACAGCTTAACTTGACGTAGAAGACCTCGCTCCATAGGAGCGAGAATCAGGTGATATGAGCTATAAAAAAGATTATACTGAATGATCTATTTACATAATATTTACGATGATCTTACTCCTAATTCCACTAATCATTCTCGATTCCCAATCATTCCTGAACTCCCAGTCATTGCCAGCTATCCCCCACGTAGGACAGGTTCGCGTCAGTGATCTGGTTACACTATTATCAACGTCCCGAATTCCGTCAATATTTGCGATTTTCTACACCGACGACAACCTGGTTAATGTGGCCCCTTGAGCCCGGCCTTACGAAGCAGAACGGTGCAATCCTTGGGTATGACCTGACCTTTGATCTGACCCTGAAGAGTCCTACCGTGATGCTCAAGGGGTTAAAGATTATTATGATAATCTATAGACCTTCGAAAAATATGTGACACAAACATTAACCTAAGTCAGGATCTGTACATTTTTACGGTTCTCACATTTCTAGAAATGCTTCCTAAATCAGTGATTATGGAAACAGTTGAGGAATACGATGTCTTCCTCTCCAAACTCTTATCCAACTTTTCACGGCGACATAACTTTGGAAACAATGCTCGAAATATAATCCTTCTGGTCGAGTCTAGTCTACCAGACCACAACAAAGAAAATTGATATCCTATGATTTGTAAGTGAAGAAATATTTATGATACCACAGTCCATGTTGGTCTTCACCTGATGATCAGCTTTACAGGACGTAGATCAATTTTGAGTAAGATTTCTACACAATTTTGTCTCAGCTGTTTATGAAACCTTCATCAACAACAGAGCAATACTCGGAGAGTTGTAGAAAATGTTGTAAGACACGTACCCGGATACTCTCCAGGAGAAACAAAAGATATGAATCTATTCTTTTTTTTCGAAACGTTTTACAGTGAAAATCTGAAAAGAAACGATGAAAACTGCATGTTGCGTCTTTTATGAAATTCTATCGTCAGATTCATATTTCTATGATGTTGGAGGTTCCAGTCCGGGACAAAAGTCCACGTCAAGGCCAGACCTTCTCTGAAATAAGAGAAAGGTCAAAGAGAAGAGAGAGATCTAAGATATTTTAGAGGAAGTTAAATATTTGTATTTCTCAAAAAGGCAGGTCATGGTCGTTAGGAAAGACATGAGGGGGTTAAGATAAGCGTCTTCGTATGAATAAGTAATCGGGAAATGAAATGTAATAGTGATTAATGGCTGAAGTATTTACCTAAGTTCTTGTAACAGCCTTTTCAGAAAGAGAGTGGAAGTACAAAAGACTGTCATGATCAGAATTTGAGTTAGATAACGAAAGGTCATGGAAGATGAAACACATATGGAAAGATCGTCTGCTCTGTTGTCTAAGAAATCTCTGAGACATAGTTTTGCAGGGATAAAAACTGTGAGTGCAGGGCAACATGATGTTTAATTTTCATTTTATGGACTCGTAATGGATCTCCATTTTCTACTTCTTCTCAGATGCATCCTACACTGACAGTCCCGACAAGCCTGGTAATCATTTCTCAAGGTATGGAAACGAGAAGCTTGGATATCTTTGCAGAAAGATAGATCAGGGGAGAATTAGATTGAAAAAGTTATAACATTAATAATGGTAAGGATAATAATGATGATAATAATAATGATAATGATACTAATAATAATAATTGATGATAATAATAATTATGATAATGATAATAATGATGATAATAATAATAATAGTAAAATAATAATGATAATGATAATAATGATAATAATAATAAGAATGTTGCAACGCCTACTACTACTGGTACTGCTATTACTACTACTGCTAGTAATAGTTTTATTATCATTACCATTATATCAACAACGTTAATAATGATAAAGGTGAACCTTAAGAACTTAAACTGATGTTACTGAACATCCAATGCTCCAGCGATAAATGAAGTGAAAATATCTACATCTTTATGAATATCAACATACGATGGACTTTATATTTCTTACAATCATGGGGCTATACAGGGGCTTTCATTCATCATCTATCCATCATGGGGCTGTGCAGGGGGCTATCATTCATCATCTGCCCAGCATGGGGCTGTACAGGGGGGCTATCATTCATCATCTGCCATCATGAGGCTGTACAGGGGGGCTATCCTTCATCATCTACCCATCATGGGGCTGTATAAGGGACTCTCATTCATCGACCTCCAATCATGGGGCTGTACAGGGGGCTCACACTGATCAGCTGCCAATCGAGGGAATGTTTGTCTCTGAAGAAAGCGAGGGTTTGCACGACAAACTGCGAGCGTTTTGCCAGCAGACCAACCGTGCCGTGGGAACGTCTTTCGAGACGCGAAGGAGCTGCAGTGACCTCCGTACACACACACACACACGCTGTCATCATCGCTCATACCTTTATACTGCTTTTACACAGATGGCTTTACGATAGGCTACAGGACAACAGGGAAGTGCGGTACAGGATTTTACCTGCTAGAAAGAGTATTTCTTATGATGGAGATGGGCTGTGTGTAATCCTCGACAACAAAACATACAAGCAATGCCTTGAGAAAATATTCAGGTACCGCCACCTATATATGGTAAACTCAACGTCGGTGAGTGTGGCATTTATACTACAGACATGGTCAAGCCATGAGGCTAGGTACAGGGGGGCCTGTTGGAGTGACCTTAACCTACACCATCTGCTTTTAAAAGCAGGTATAAGTTCGTCACCTTCTGATGGAAGATTACTTAGAAACCAGTGGGAGTGAGGAATGCAATGTACAGGTAACGTGTATGGAAGTATAAGGTAGAGGGCCTCTGCCTGTGACTGGTAGTTAGGATACACTGTGGTCAGCACCTGTTGCATGCGATGAACGGTGACGCAGAGAAGCACTTACGGAACTCGTTCACATCTCACACCGACTTTATGGCACAGTCTGAGAACTTCTTGAGAGATTAATGAAGATAATGGATAACCAGGAAGGTCACAGATGGTCAAGAGGAAGAGGCGGGGGCTGAAAGACACGAACGAGAAAGTATCGGCAAACTTGAGGAAGAACAAGAAAATGCCTTAGAAAGAGGTGAATACCGCGAGGAGAATGGTTGGCAGATGTGGGGTGTTTGGGACGTGAATTGAGAGAGTCATGTTGAGCGGTTTGATGAAAAGAGAAGAGGGAATGAGAGTCATAGATAGATAGATAGATAGATAGTTTATTGACCATAACAAGATAAGATTGACATTAAGCATACATAAATACAATTAAACGTTAAATCTAAAGTAACAATAATCACTAAATCCACTTTTAATGTTGATAATGTAGTCCACAGAATATTATCTTAAAGTTATTTAATTATACATTTCTAAAATCTGAAAAATTATTTCACAACATGTATCATGGGGAAAATCAGGTGCAAAAAGGTCCTCTATTCTTATGAAGTTATACATATGTCTGATGTTGTGTCAAAGAACAATTTTCAATCACATGCCTCTCAGTTTGTACACCACCACAAATACACACACGTTCTTCAAAAGGTATGCGGCCACGTCCCCTTCTATTCTTCTATTATGGGTATACCTGGTAAGTTGTATGGGAGAGTTGTGATTGATAGGAAGGTGGTATCTGCAGAGCATCATACTGGTAAGAAGCTATGTGAATTCAAGAGCGGTGGAAGATGTATGGAACAGGTGTTTGCTTTGAAAGAATAATTATCAAAAATTAAGGATTTGTGTGTGTGTGGCATCTATGGAACTGTAGAGAGCGCATAATAGGTTTGATAGAGATACCTTTTTGAAGGAGGAAAGGAATTTTCATCGAGAGAATAATGCGTGTGTGCGAGTTAGTAGTGAGGAGGATGAGTTGCTTTAGGTGAAGGTGTGCTTGCGTCAAGGTTGTGTGATGTCACCATGGCTGTTCCATCTGCGTATGGATGGATTGGTGAGGGAGGTAAACAGGCAGATCTACGATACACTGGGGTTTGGGAGGGGGCTTGGAGGTGAGCCAGTTGTTTTTCGCGGATGACACGGCTCTGGTGGCACACTCGAGTGAGAAACTGCAGGAGATGGTCTCTGTTTTCGGGATCGTGCGTGAAAGGAAGCTGAGAGTTATTAAAGATTAGGTTATGAGGCTGAGCAGAGGGGGACAAACAGTTTATCGCTAGAGTCCCACATTACGAGAATAGCATAAGAGACAAACTATGTCATAGGTAACTATTACAACAGCAGTTAGATACTAGCTGAATCAACAGATATGATTTGCATGGAAAGGCCAGAGGCCTTAGATTTATCCATTATTGACGAGAAAAGAGTGAGGAGTGATCTGATCACAACCTTTAAAATTTTTGAACCACCTTGGTGAATAGAGTGGATAAATGGAGTCAAGTGAGTTATGAGGTTGTGAGTATGGACAGCGTACTGAAGTATAGAAATCTGTACGATGGTACAGGAAGTTAGAATCAATAGGCGCCCATGGGTATAGTACTCCCTCCCCCCCTGTACAGTACAAATAGTTATTTACGAATATGGAATCACAATTTTCATGCGGTGAGCGCGACGCGCTAGCCTTGCCTTATCGGAAAATCTCGGCCAATACAACTAAAGCTATATATATATATATATAGTTCAAGAGAGGGAACCCTACGAGTGCACAACTCTCGCCCCACAACGTACAAACAAGTAATTACACAGATGGTTTGCTCGACGACCCACAAACCTAATGCGCCCAGGTTCATGTCCCGGACAGGTTCGCCGGTTTACAGTCAACACAGCTGTTCATCCTTCCCTTTAGAGGTGAGTGATGCATGACAACTGGATCTTGTGTGTATGTATATACATATTCATGCGGCTAGACATTCGCCCAAGGTTAAGAGACGGGACAACATGGATGTAAGATTCTCCTCCGCTGAAACATAAATGATAATCAAACATGTGCAAAGCAAATGTTTCGCAACCATTGCAGACGAGTGGACGGGTCTTGCGTGGTCTCTGGTGGTAGGTAGGGTGGTGGTCAGGTAAGTGTGCCACGCTAACGGAGGACGTCTGTGGTAATAACCATTCAAGTTAACCAGGCCAGTCATTAATGTGTACAACTACCCATTGACTCAACGATGATGGTAACGGAAGATATATGAGGGTGATATTAGACTGTAAGAACTGGTCTTACTACGATATATATATATATATATATATATATATATATATATATATATATATATATATATATATATATATATATATATATTCCCTCTTCATGAAATCTGTATATAGGGAATGTGAAGCGGTCAGGGTAAACCATGGAAAGGGCTGTGGGATCTGGTTGTGGATTGGGAGCGATGGTTTCAGTGAATTAGACATGAAAGCTATAGAATGGATGTGAGCGAATGCGGCCTTTCTTCGTCTGTTCCTTGGCACTAAATCGCTAAAGCGGGAAACGGCGAGCATGTTTGAAATTATATATATATATATATATATATATATATATATATATATATATATATATGTGTGTGTGTGTGTGTGTGTGTGTGTGTGTGTTTGTGTGTGTGTTTGTAATTATGAAATAATTCGCATATGATGTTCAGTTCTGTCTACGTTTGCCGAGGTCCATGTCATTTCTTGTATACTTCAGTTTCTTATGCTAGTAAGAAATATTGTCAGACTGAGTGTCTGTTCGTGCCACTTGAGGCGCATTGGTTCAGGCGGCAGTTACCCTCCTCTCCTCCACCTCGAGTTGTCCTCCTAATACCCTGCAGCCGCCGGGAGAGGCTATGGTCTGTCAAGGGTAGTGTGAGGTACCTGTGAAGGCCAGCTAACAGAAGGCCTGACAAAGTGATCATCCCCAAAACTCCTACTCTACATGGAGGCAGGATAGGAAAGTAGAAGTAGGTTTACCCATGGGAGTGTGAGGGTAGATTTACCCACGGGAGTGAGAGGAGGGTTACCCAAGGCAGCGTGAGGGTAGTTTTACCCAAGGCAGTGTGAGGGTAGTTTTACCCATGGCAGTGTGAGGGTACTTTTACCCATGGCAGTGTTGGGTGGGGTATTCCCATGGCTAAGAGCCGAGTCCTCAGTGTCGCTTTCCGTGATTTCGCATCACCAAATTAACGTGAGGTCGTCCCCGGTGTGCCCCGAGCGGGGTCTCCTGGGGGTTAGTTAACTGGACTCGCAACCGAGTATTCAGAGCGTGAGTGTTGGTGCGCGACGGTAACTAGTGAGGCGGGCCAGGCAGACCCCAAGTGGTCACGTCGCCGCCCGTCAGCTGGTACGTTCCTCACCTCTGCCGGAGTCGGGGTGGTGACCGCGGCCACTGAAGGTCGTCTACACACAGATTACCCCATCATAACTCCAGGCAGGGGAATCGCTGCACCAAGGATGAGGTTGATAGGTCGAGCAGAATTAAGACGTATAGCTCATTTGTTGACGGATGACTCTGGAGTAGCGATCTTGTGTTCCTCTTCGAAGACACAATCTTTATACCATTCATGAAAAGAATCAGTCTCATGAAAATTGATTCATAGACGCCAATTGTCATAATTCTTACCTATATTCCATTTAGCAGGTGAGCACAAAGTGAATTTGTGAGAGGTCATTGATGGCATTGTCGGCAGCTGATTGGGTATTGATCACGGGAGTAAGAATCGTCTTTTGAAGCACACGCTGAACGTTGATTCGCTGTATCAAGTATGAAAAGAATCAGTCGGTGGGAACGGAGGATTCTGATTGTTACTGATGAGTGATGACAGCTGTTGACCCCGAGGGGAGTGGGGGGTGGGTTGGGCAGGGGGGGGGGGTTGGGGGGGATGATCCACTAAATTCCTTCCAGCGTGAAGACCTGTTATACCAAGAACAAAGCAAAGTGCTTAAGGGGAGAATTAAGATGTCTGGTGGGTCTCACTTGTTATTGATCCCAAAAGCAGAAAGTTCTTCACAGTCTCGTCAGATCGATGTGTCTACGTGTGTTCCAAGTGCTATAATGTGTGTCGAACGAAAGAGTAAAGTAAGATCCTCGGAAGCATTTCACATGATTTCAACTTCTGTCGAGTGCAGTGGTGAACGTGAGGCTACTGGCGGTTCTAGACTTCAAGGGCAACCTCCAAGGGTGCTTCAGCAAGGCGAATCCACATAACATGAAATGAATTAGTAAACGGAAAAAAAAAAGATATTCCTAAAAAAAGGATCCAAAAGACATTTTGTCAGAATACAAGCACACACACACACACACACACACACACACACACACACACACATACACACACACACACACTGCAGTTTTAATATGGACATCCGACTGAATCGGGATGAAGGAAAACTAGAAAGAATAAAGTTAACTAAAAGTCTGACTGAAGAGGCGCTGGCGTAGCGTATAAGCTTCCCCCACCCACTCTGCACCCACGTGTCCGTCAACGCACGTGTGTGTGTGTGTGTGTGTGTGTGTGTGTGTGTGTGTGTGTGTGTGTGTGTGTGCGTGCGTGCATCAGGTGCAGAGTTAGGCGGAGGATGACATTGGATTCCCGTTAACCAGCGTCTCATTGTATGTCAGTCGTAAAAGCTTCCACACATTCAGAGGGTGACGCGAGCGATACGTCAACACGCCTTCTTGTAACTTGCGATCCTTCCGTTACGACGTGTATTGACCAAGAAGGAACGTACGTGTGGTGTACGTGTTCTCCTGGCGGAAGGAGGTCATGGCAACCATATGAAAACCAGCGACACAACCTTAATTCCCATCGTTCTTAAAGACAGACATAACCGCCGTTCGTCACCACAATCGACCTGTACCAGAGTTCAGACATACACATGCCACGACAGTCGTGTACTTATATCATTGTGAATGTCATAAACAATCCATGAACAAGCACACAGCTCAGTTATCTCTTAGGCTTCATGGTAAGTCAACTGCTACATTACAGTAACTATTTATTACTTAATGTTCACCTAATTCTCACTCAGTGCATAATGTATAAACCATTATGTTTACTCTGTAAACCTTCCTGTGCATCTGCCACTCTGACTATGTAGATATGCCTCACTCACGTGTTTACCCAAGACGTGGTAATATCCAGCCCATCTCGATCTTAAGTTCTTTTATGATGGCTTAACTAGTTACCGTTATGGCCTCCCACTTCTGGAATATCCGTCATACCTCAACTGTGTACTTCTAGCCGAATGTGCTGCCTAAGTTTAATAAACTGCAATTTCTTTCTTTCTGTTTTTTGTTGACCTTCTCAATCATTACACAAGGGGATGTAAAACGATACAACTCTTGACCAGGTGCAAGGTCGCGTCGTCGCGCCCAGAAGTCGCAGCGCCGTGCTCACGGAGCCAAAGGTTACAACAAGAACTCATTCCTCCCCCGGAAGGTCAGACGAGGTAAAAAAAAAAAAGAGAGAAATCTGTTACCTGAGGAACGATTCTTTGACGGTGAACTGAATTCAGCAGGAGGAACTAACAAAAGCTATCGAGAAAATTTTGTGGGATAACTGTGACTTTCACAGGTTTGTATCACTCGACGAAGTGACGATCGTGGTGGAGCCCAACAAGCCATGGTCACGGACAGCCCCGTCCGTCCACCCGTCCGTTACGAGATACAGCAAGAACTGCATCAAGACGGACGTAGGTGTGTTGTCCTCACTTGTCCAGCCCTCAAGTGAGGGCGGCCGACATCATGTCTGTTGTGGATCCAGACAGAAGTGTGTCCGTGATTATACCCAACTGTGATGGACAATGATAACTTGGTGTTATTAGGGAAGCTACGAAGGAAAATAAGATCTGAATGAATGTTGAATACTAACCCTGCTTAGAGGAAGGATTTCATCCCTGATTATCAACTCTCGAGTCTTATTTCTTATCTTTTATCAGGATTTATTAGATACTGGGACTCCAGTCTCACAAAACAGGTCTGGGTTTTGTAATCTCTGTGAGATGTCTACCAAATGGTATGCTGTTATTTTTGTATCAAATTGAATTTTTACTTTACCTTCCCCCACTGAGGGGGAGTCGGCGGGAGACAGAGAGAGAGAGAGAAAGAGAGGGAGAGAGAGAGAGAGAGAGAGAGAGAGAGAGAGAGAGAGAGAGAGAGAGAGAGAGAGAGAGAATACTGTCATTAATCCCAGTGTCAGCCTGACGAGTGAGCGTGGCTTGTTGGCTTAGATGATAATCTAAAGATACTGGTTGTACTTTTATATTGAAGTTGCGGCAGCTCTCAAGCATGGGGCAGCAACCAGCTGACTTACGCTATATAGAACACCTTACGTGTTGTTCAAACGTGTGTAGTGGCTTGCAACTCCATTTACGGTGCGCGTGCTTCTGGGCGTCACTATTGCGTAATCATTCCCGTTACACCTGCTTTACTCTACGCAGGTGTCTGCAACCCCACATCCAACATCAGGAAAATGACGGCATCCGAGACGAGTCTTGTTCTAGTGTTTGGTCCCTACAAGGCATCGTCTTATTTCATCAAATCCTAAACTTACACCAAACAACATTAAATAAAATTTAGCATTACGCCATAAGCACAGCAAGCCGCTACAGGGAGAGCGTAAATTCCGAACGCAAGATTACGTAAGTAAATATAATGGCAGCATTTACGTGATGTGGTAATCTACAATGAAGGAAACGAGTTAGTGTAGTGTGAGAATTTTTCACTCAGTCTGACAAGTGTTACACGAAAATTTTCATGGTTGTTACTGGGATTTCCGCAGGGGTGATAAGCCACCCTCCACTCAATTGTCTCTACCTACCAATGTCCCATTCAGCAGTCTCCACCAACCAGCCTCCACCCAACAGTCTCCACCAACCAGCCTCCACCTAACAACAGTCTCCACCAACCAGCCTCCACCCAACAGTCTCCACCAACCAGCCTCAATCCAACAGTCTCCACCAACCAGCCTCAATCCAACAGTCTCCACCAACCAGCCTCCACCCAACAACAGTCTCCACCAACCAGCCTCCACCCAACAGTCTCCACCAACCAGCCTCCACCCAACAGTCTCCACCAACCAGCCTCAATCCAACAGTCTCCACCAACCAGCCTCCACCCAACAGTCTCCACCAACCAGCCTCAATCCAACAGTCTCTACAAACCAGCCTCCATCGAACAGTCTCCACCAACCAGCCTCCACCCAACAGTCTCCACCAACCAGCCTCAATCCAACAGTCTCCACCAACCAGCCTCCACCCATTAATCTTCACCCATCAGTCGTCACCCTTGACACTCCACCCATCAGTCGTCATGCATTATCCTCCACCCATTATCCTCCATCCTTCATTACACCCATCACTCTCCCTCTGTCAGTTTCCGTTATTCCTTACCCGTCATTCCTCACACGTCACTCCTCACCCGTCACTCATCACCCTTCTGTCTAAACCATAAGCCATTTCTCTTAACCCGTCTTACGGAGACATGACAAATGCGAAAAAGAACTTGGCTGATTTCTCTCATATTTCTGTGATGTTTCGTGAGAATTTTTAATTTTCGTGAAGGAGTATTATCCACAGTGTCACCTGACACGAACAAAAGCCCAGAAAATCCCACGACGATTTTGTTTAAGGTCTCAAAATTCTACGTCGTCCTCCGCTAATCATACGTCCTCTGGGCAAAGTCTAGTGAGAATAGACGGCTTTACCCTGCGTTACGCACGCAGCTACTGTCAGGAGGTTGAAGAAGTTAAGAGTATTTTAGAGGAAGAGTGACTACATTATATATATATATATATATATATATATATATATATATATATATATATATATATACATATACATATATATATATATATATATATATATATATATATATATATATATATACTGAAAAACGAGACAACAAAACAAGATACGTTTGGTACAGTTTCACATCAATATCCTTGGCATCGAAATCTATGCGATAGAACTGATCCCTTCCTGTCCCAATCGCTTTATAACCAACCATCAAGTCTCACAACAAAATATAACACGCTTCAGCCCGTCATACACTTCAGCCACATGCACTTACAGATTCCTCCACCTCTCAAGAAGCAGCACACTGACAAAACACATTCACACAGAAATACCTTCACAAACACTAAATGACCTTTCCGCTAACCCAACCTTTAACCCCATTCCAAATGACCCAACTGAAAAAAGAAAAAAGAAAGAAATGGAAAGTCTGATTATAAGTGATTCTATCTTCTCACTAACTGCATTAAATTCGCTTCAGTATGAGTGAAGCACGACCTTCTTATAATGGAATTACTCGCCCAGAAATAGAGTCTTGTTTCTCCAGATTCCTTCACACTTAGGCTCAGAATACATGATAACACTAATGAATCAGCAAGAGCTTATACTTTGAAGGACGTAAATGGATTAACACCAATGTGTACCTTTGAGTAGCTTTAAAGCAATAATTGAGAAAGACTTGGAAGAAAGTCTTTTGAACTAAAGACAAAGTGAAATCAAAACAAGTAGATCCATGTACCAGAACCATATAGAAGAACCATATGAATATATAGTATCAAGGACAGGACTGGCTGGCACCTTGACATTATCGCCCAACACATGCTGGACTACAGATACTCACAAAAGTTTGCCCCATCCTACTGATACTGAACGGATCAAATGTAAACTTTGCCGGCAAAACTGCTCTTGCAACTTACATTATGCATCTGACTGTAGGAAAATCAATGAATTCAGAGATATTTCCTACCAAACATTACAAGATATATGAAAACATTTCCTTTACAACAATATTCTACCTCAGATAACTTGGAAAATGTCCTAACTTTGCCTGTTTTTAGTAGTTCACTTGTTATATGTACTTTGGAACATAATTTAACCATTGTTACTTTGCGTCTGTGAAAAATTCACTTACTATGTAAATTGCCGAATCATTCATACAATGCTGGCCATACCCTTATTAGCATTCATCTCAGAGACCTCAGTCCCTGAACCTTTCCTCGCGCGATCAACCCTCCTCACACTACATACCCTCCTCAAACATCTAATTTCCAACACATCCATATATATATATATATATATATATATATATATATATATATATATATATATATATATATATATATATTAGCGAGGAAACGTCAGGAACAGACGAAGAAAGGCCACATAGGCTCACATTCATTCTCTAGCTGTCATGTGTAATGCACCGAAACCACAGCTCCCTGTCCTCAACCAGGTCCCACAGACCCTTCCATGGTTTACCCCGGATGCTTCACTGGCAATGGACTATCCCTGTATACCACAGTGTTCCAATTTACTCTATTCAGTGCACGCTTTTTATCAGGCCCCGATCGCTCAAAATCTTTTTCACTCCATCCTTCCATCTCCAATTTGGTCTCCCGCTACTTCTTGTTCCCTCCACTTCTGACACACATATCCTCTTTGTCAATCTTTCCTCGCTCATTCTCACATGTTCAAACCATTTCAGCACACCCTCTTCAGCATTCTCAACCACGCTCGTTTTATTTCCAAACCTCTCTCTTACCCTTTGATTACTTAATCAAACCACCTCACACCACATATCGTCCTCAAACATTTCATTTCCAGCACATCCACTCTCCTCTGCACAGCCTTATCCATACAAAATTTTTGGGAACCTTCAAACATACTCATATTTTCCTTCTCAGATAACGATCCTGGATCCTTCACCCCACACCCACCTCATGACTTACTTCCGTTTCCAGGGGTCCATTCGTCGCCATGTCCATTCTCAGGTATCTAAAACATTTCGCTTCCTCTAATTTTTCTCCATCAAAGCTCGAACCACAACTAACCTGTCCCTCAACCCTGTTAAACTTAAGAACCTTGCTTTATTGCAGGGTTTCTCTCAACTTCCCCTTTTTCATACATTCTTCCAAAGTTAGTCGCCAGCTTCTGCAGTTTATCAACTTGAATCTGCCACCAGTGGTGTATCATCAGAAAACAACGACTGACTCACTTCCCAGGCCTTTAGCTGACATTTCATGCTTTGTATAATGATCTCTAATCGACACATTTGTGTCTTTTTATCTACATCATTCCCTGGCATACAACACTCACGGGAAAATGACTGTTCATGTACGGACCAACTTTGTTAAGAATAAACTACAAATCAAGTCACGTAGAACATCAATATTGTCTCGTCTTTGGTCGGAAGTGGAATCGAAGACACGGCAGGCAGCCAATGGTGTTATAACTGACCCAACTATCCCTCTCCTTTCCTGCAGTTCAAGGCGCTCAGATCTAGCGGGTCGAGACACAGTCGACCCCACTACAGCAAGTGGCCGCACACACCACTGTAGGTCCTCAAATAGAGTCAGTCACGCAGGTAAACAGGCGAGCGCCCAGCGTGATGTTTTTGGCCTGTGTTTCTACACACCCTGAGCAGCACTCTGTCACGGTTGTACACATACGTACATACATTACCTCAATCAGTTACGCTTTGGCTTACGCATAAACAGAGCACGGACATATATACGCTCGTTTGCCCTCGTCCATGTACACGCATATACTGTAAACTATCGGACACCCAATTTACAACACACACACACACACACACACACACACACACACACACACACACACACACACACACACAGACAAACACACACACACACACACACACGCAGACAAACACACACATGTATACGCACGTACATACACTTTTGAGCTAAAACGCTCATTCATATGTTTATTCATACGAACATAAAGAAAATAACACAAATCTACCTGTGCTTGCATATATAATCACATGTAAACATGCATACGTTAAGCACACTCATATACCCACATACGAAGCGAGATGTTTCATCTCACAACAGAAGCATAGTTCAACTCTTCTGTGATTTTTTTTTTTTTAGACCTTTACCTTGACCTTTCATCTGCAGGTTCTTGACCTCATCCACATGACCTCACATTTACATTTTCGGAACTAATGTTCTTCACAATCGTAAATTTCCTCAGGTCTGCAAAATCTGGTGAATACTAATTTACTGTTTCTAAAAATGTCTAAGTATACTGTTCATTGAAACGCATGCAAATGAACAGAAATGAAGAAGACGCGTTCATATATATATATATATATATATATATATATATATATATATATATATATATATATATATATATATATATATTCCCATGAATCCACGGGGAAAATAAAACACGATAAGTTCCCAAGTGCACTTTCGTGTAATAATCACATCATCAGGGGAGATATAAGAAAGAAATATAAGTAAGCTGATATACAACTAAGAGACGTAGCTAGGACGCCATTTGGTAAACACGTGATTGCCCAAGACAAACAACGAGCGTATCATAAACTTATCATGTAGACAAGAAAGGGAATTGTTTACAAATTTTATCAACAATAAAGCTATCCAATTTGTATACACCTTCACTTATATTGAGTTTATAATTCTTTGTGTATTTGATAATAAAGCTTCAATGATATTTCTCGTGGTACTGGAGTTAGAGTTGATAACTGAGATGGCATTACTCCAATCAATACAATGATCGTAGTTTCTAACGTGATTGAACAAGGCATTTGATTCTTGTCCTGTTCTTATACTAATTTTATGTTGCTTAAGTCTAACAGAAAGATCCTTACCAGTCTGCCCAACATAAAACTTATCACAATTTCTTCATGGCACTTTATAGATGCATCCAGGGGAATTTTCTGGTGAGTTCTTGATTAAGATATTCTTAATAACCTATACAAGTGTAAAACTTTCCATCACATACAGTGATCACATATACCTCATGATGTCAACCACTCCCCAAACACACACACAAGCACACACACCTGACTGGTAGGTGTCTATCATCTCGTTCCAGTCTTGCGCTGGCCTTTCCCAAATATAAGCATTACTGTGAACTGTACGATTCCTGACGAGTTAGTATCAACAGGAAGAAGAAATATATATCGCCAACAGACTAATCTCGCTTCTTGATCCTTGCATAAGACAGACTTTAATTCCGTCGATAAAAAGATAACGATCCTTCTTGACGCAACTTTCCAGCAAAGTTAACCCAACAGTTAGTGACGTCACGGAATCCCAGCCAATGACGGAAATGAGCTGCGAATCGACGGCCAATGAACGCGCGGGCAGGCAGAAGCCCGCGCATGCGTCACGCTTGGATGCACGCGGTATATAAAGTAATGTTGACGTTTCCGTTTCCCATAACACACACGGAAGGTTACGCTGAGGGTGTGCGTGTGTGTGTGTGTGTGTGTGTGTGTTTTGCTGCTGGTGAGGCTTGCTAGTGTCGTGTAGTGACTGCTGGACTCTTGCTCTCGCCAGGTTACTACATCACTTTCTGAATTAGAAGAAAGACGCGGGAACCTACTGCATTGCTACAACTTCAAGCAAGGTAAGTCACCACACCAGGCGAGGGGAGAGCACCCATCGCTGGCCCGCTCGTAGACTCGTTTTCTGTCTGTAAAGTTGATTCATTATATCATTCTCACATCTGGTTCTTCCACTGGACGTCTGTGTCTCTGCGAGGCTAATGTTCCGGTTCATAAGGCTTTGAGGAGACCCAATGCGTCATGAATGGCTGGCTTCTCTAGAATGGTCGAGAATTCTGGCAGTAATACGCTGAAGATTCAGTTTTTAAAGAAATAAAGATACGATACACAATTGGTTTCTTTTTGCAATTTAAGTTTTAACAAATGGAAAAGCAGATTAATTTTTGAAGTATTCCATCTCTATAATATAGAGATATGATGAATCTTGTCTTGGAACAAAAATAAAGTAAATTTATGTAAAGTAGTAAAGAGAGAAGTTTTAAACTCACACGAATATATATATATATATATATATATATATATATATATATATACACACACACACACATATATATATATATATATATATATATATATATATATATATATATATATATATATATATATATATATGACGTCATATATTATCCCTGGGGATAGGGGAGAAAGAATACTTCCCACGTATTCCCTGCGTGTCGTAGAAGGCGACTAAAAGGGGAGGGAGCGGGGGGCTGGAAATCTTCCCCTCTCGTTTTTTTTTTTTTAATTTTCCAAAACAAGGAACAGAGAAGGGGGCCAGGTGAGGATATTCCCTCCAAGGCCCAGTCTTCTGTTCTTAACGCTACCTCGCTAACGCGGGAAATGGCGAATAGTTTGAAAGAAGAAAGAAAGAATATATATATATATATATATATATATATATATATATATATATATATATATATATATATATATAGTGTTGCACTGCTGGGGCATCATTAGCCTCCCCCTATGTAATGATGGTGTACAAGTTAAGAGGTTCTCTGATGGCTGCAAAACACACAGCCAAGGCCTTTTGTCCAGATATCCCTAACGACAAGCGACTGTGTAATTAACGCCTTCGGTAGAGGAGATGGAGTCATTAAAGATAATGGGACCGACTGACTAAGGGAGGAGATTATCATTCAGAAAATCAAGAGATGATGCCTGTGAAATGCTTATCACCTCTGCATACATTCCATCCCCCGTGCATTGAGAAGTGCTAGGAAAGGTCCCTTCCAGACACTCACATCATCACAGTCACTCTTCACTACACCGGCAGGTGGTCGTGTCAGCGCCTCAGTGTGCTGGTCCTCTGTCACCCAAACGTCTGACAACAAACCTGAAAGTTTGTGATAAAAAATCGGATAAACGTGTAAGAGATCCAGCAGGTTCCCCGAGGGATGCCAACGGGAACGAGACTCCAGGTACTGTAAAAGGTGAAGTCACTGTGATGGCCATGAGCCGGAGTTGCAGTGTTGCTGTGAACAGCGGTTGACTGAGGATTGGTAGGATGCTCGGAGAAGGTCATTCACATATCACATGTTTCTCTCAGAAAAAACACGTCATA
The DNA here is from genome assembly GCF_036320965.1 of Panulirus ornatus. Taxonomy (NCBI): domain Eukaryota; kingdom Metazoa; phylum Arthropoda; class Malacostraca; order Decapoda; family Palinuridae; genus Panulirus; species Panulirus ornatus. The sequence goes on along the minus strand of NC_092227.1, from coordinate 72,479,166 downwards.
TGTAAATAATGTATACACGTATGAAGAAGGTGCAGCTACTGAAGAGGTCCTATATGGTGAGGATAAGTGCACTGGTCCTTCTGAGGAAAACGTCGAGTAACATACACGGTGGAAGATGTATTCAGTGTTTTCCATACGTCATGAAGGAAGTCAGATGATTCCTGTGTTATGGGGGTGAAAAGAGACAAGGTCGGTGCATCTGTGGTGATCTCGGTGCGGTATGGAGATATGCAGGTTGAGATGCCCTTGTGGTGGCATTGAGTCACGTGGTCCTTGTGTACAAGAGTTAACAGGTCAAGAAGGCAACAGGTCAAATGGGTCTTGCGCACAAGAGAGATAGGTCAAGTAGTCCCTCCCCGCTGGGGTGGGGTAGTCCCACTTGGCCACGTGGGAATGCTGCTTAATTCGGCTGCAGTGACGAAGCGAATCGTGTGTACGTTCTTGGCAAGTTGCCGACCAGACACCGTGTGGCGGCAGCCAGGCATAGATAGACTCCAACAACACTTTTAGATTATTTTGCAATATATATATATATATATATATATATATATATATATATATATATATATATATATATATATATATATGATGTGTGTGTAGATATCAATTTTTCTTAATGCGTGTTTCCCCAAACATACACACACACACACACACACACACACACACACACACACACACACACATTTCAACGAGACAGCATCAGGAACTAAGCGTAGGTCACGGCAACAGCTTCATCATGTTGCCTTGTAACAGTAAGGGGAAGGTTTTGTGGGTCGTCAGGATGAGGCGGGTGTGTTGTGCTAAATCGTCTGTGGGACGTGAATGAGACTGATGATAGTTCCACAAGCAGTGGAGGTAGACTGGCGTAAAGTCTCGTCGTTCTATAGTAAATTTCCGCGAGTCTCGCTCGCTCTGTTGGTTAACCGGCTAAGTATGGCCATTACTGGGAAGACTCACTTGTTCTTCATGGACGATATATATAGTATAAAGCAGCGCATCCAAGTGATGATGGCTTCAGGTGTCTCATGTGGCCTGAGGTGTTGCCTCGTAACCTGACGGTGCCAGTCTCTGGCAGCTTCAGCGTCCAGCTTGAACTTCTGTAACTGTAAGACATACGTGAAGCCTTTTCTAAGTTGTTCGTGTTCTCTTAATCCAGGTCAGTGTTATGTTTCAACCATGAACAAACAGAACAGAAACGTTCTTACTGTTTGTCATCATGATGATGTTTCGTCTGCTTTCTTAAAGTCCCTTTCCACTCCCCTCTCCCGCCCCTCCCTTACACTCTCTCCCTCTTCCATCACTGCTTCTTGCGTTTCTGTCCTCCTCCATTTGCCTCTCTCTCAGCTCACTGCTCCTCGTCCATTGACAGTTAACCTTCCGACACCGTCCTTCCACACTTAACACGTTCTCTCGATCTGTCTAGTATTGCTGCCAACAGCATTGCACTTTGGTGGCCACAAGATCAATGATACTGAACGGTTTATTAGGTAGAAATGCAGCCAAAGATAAAAATGTTTAGAGAATTCAAACCGTAAAACATTGCGGCTATAATGGGGGAGGGACGTTAGATATTCTTTGAACATACAACATAAAAGTTGTGTAGAATGTTCAGACTGGTTGGTATGGGGCTGTTCTTCCGGTCTGTGCGTTCCTGAATGGACTCGATGTGGCCATGGTGCCGAAATGCAGCTCAGGGACGAGGGATATTAAATAGTAGACAGCAACGGTGGTGTGGTTGGTTCATTAAACTCTTCCAGAACCTTTAGTAGTGGCTAAACGTTGATCACTGCTGAAGGAATCGGGTGGGCACAGGAATTAGACGCAGGAGTCACACGCACGAACATTCCACATCGACTTTGCCAAGAGTAATGGACCTGGAACCGCTGGTTTGAGATGGCCCGTTGTGGCGGCTGCCCTTGAAGAACACCTCTAGCGACCCCGAGTGCATCTCTGCAGTCGCCCGAAGTAATGAGGTTACATTAGCGTCACCTTCCCAATGGCCTACCTCAATGGCGATCGCTGGAACGCTATGCAAATGACGCTTAATTACAGTACCGTGAAAGAGAAGGCGACACTAATTGCAGAGAATGAACTCTCATGATATTCTGTGCCGTCTTACACGGATGCGAGAAGAGAAGACGTCAGCACAAGCACAAGACGTTGAAACCTTACACTGGTATTAGATATTAATGACGGTGCGATGCCTTCTTTATCTACGGTGGATAAGACGAGAAGTATATGTATCCTTGCCATCCCAGTACAGCAGAGTAGCAAGCATTTAGGGTATCATTCACACGATGGAATGGACCTTGAACATGATGGTGCTACCCTTGAAAGTGAGGCCACAGGCCAGGCCAGGCCATCATGCCCATGGGTCGTATAGTCGTGCTAAAGGGGTGAAAGACCTGTCTAAGAGTGAAGAGAGCGACAGTGTTCCAGCAACCATGATTTACATAACGCCTCATTTTACACGGCTCCACCCCACTAAGATGATGTAACATCCTAACGTTACCAACACACACACACACACACACACACACACACACACACTTCCGTCACCCTACAGGACAGGTGAGAAACACACAACACTTCTGTCACTCCCACAGCGCTAGTGAGAAACACACAAAACCACAGACTCACTCGGAACACTAACCTAAAATAGCGGTTAGCGTTCCTGACCGTGACGCATTCACAGGCCGCTCAGGGTCAAGCACATAGGTTCGAATCCTGGTTGCAGCAGTCGGTCCACAGTTAACCATCTGTTCATCCACCTCTAGAGGTTGCTCGATACAAATGGGTACCTGGCTCAGGCTAGGGTATATATATATATATATATATATATATATATATATATATATATATATATATATATATAGACTGTGTGTGAACGAATGTGGCCTTTGTTGTCTTTTCCTAGCGCTACCTCGCGCACATAATACTACAGTCACCAACAGAATACTTCCATCACCAACATAATGCTACCTTCGTCACCATCATGATAACGTCACCAATATTATACAGCCGTGACCAACACAACGTGAGCGTCACAATCAGAGGGCCAGCGTCACAGACGTAAGGCTATTATTGCCCTCTTCACCCAAGGTGCCTGGTTATCTTACGTGTGGTTATGTGACGCTTGGTTAACTTACGTATGGTTATCTTACGTGTGGTTATCTTATGCATCTCCATGACAAATCACCAGCAAGTGTCTTCTTAGTCAGTAATACCGTTAATGATAACAGTGACTGATAATACATGATAATGTTGTAGATAAGACTACAAGTGATGCCGTGAAAGATAACAGATAGCAATGACAGCAGATATAACGGTGACTCAGCAATACCGTTAAAGATAACGCTTCGTAATTCCGTTGAAGATAACACTTATCTTAGTAAGCAGTACCGTTAAAGATAACACTTCCTGTTTTTAAGCAATACTGTTAAAGATAATGTTACTGTTACTAAACGATACTGTTAATGATAACATTTATAGTAGATAATGCCATTAGAGATAATACTTACTGTTGGCAAGCAATGTCGTTACGGATAACACTTCCTGTTAGTAACATCGTTAAAGATAACGCAAACGGTTATCAGGTGACCTTGACAACAATAAGATATTTCTCTTTTCCCTCCACTTTGCAGGCCTCTTCCCCTGTCAACCATACAGCTCCCCAAATCATCGCTTCCCAGATAATAGCGGTGGCTTCTCGCCAACAATCTAGTCTGTTAATTCTTTCCTCATCACATTAGACTTGGTAATGCCGCGCTGACTTTTACGTTCACCCTTTACAATGCTTTGTTTACAGTGTGTCCGTCTCCGTTCATGCTGCGTCGTTCCTCACATACGCTGCGCTGGTGATCGTTTTATATATTTGCAATATTCTTTGCTTACGCTCTTCCATTCCTTGGTTATTACCGCGTCGTTCTTTCACAGTACACCGTTCTCCGCTTACAGTCAGCTGATATACAACGAAGAGACATAGCTTGGATGCTATTTGGTAAACAAGTGATTACCAAATGGAGGTCGGGTGCGTTCAAGTCTGGCATCAAGCGCTACTCTCTAACTACACTGTTCTTTGTTTACCCTGCTCCGTGCTTCCTTGCACTGCGCCGTTGGTTGCTTACACAGCGTTGTGCTTCAATTGCACTGCGCTGATTTTTGTTTGTACTGCACCATTCTTCGCTTATCTCGAGCCGCTTTTCGTTTATACCGCGCCGTTTTGCACTTTCAGTGCGTGTTTGCTGTTCTTCGTTCATATGGCGCTGGACTGGGTTTGAACTGTATCGTTCTTAGTTGACAATGATTCGTTCTTAGCCCACTCTGCGCCGTTCGTCGCTTGCCTTGCACTGCTCATCGCTTATCATACGTTGCTCTACGTTTACACTGCGGCGTTCATTCACCACTTACATAACCTGCCACCGATCGACCGACCGACCTTCTACTCTTTGCCTCGTCAACCATTTAGCGGCACCCAGGTCCCTCCTCGCCGCTGTTTATCCTCCAGAGGAGCTTGACGAATTGAATTTCTGTGCTCGGCAAACGCTCGAGTGGCGGACCATATCATGAGGTGGAACATCGCTTAGTGGGGATTCTGTGAAAACGGCGGCGGGGTTGTGGAGACGATGGCGTTGTTCCCTCCGGCTCCGTGCTGGTGAACGAGGCACGACCACAAGGAATACGTGTTTCCTCCCGCACGTTGTCCGTCTCACCTTCCACAGACTTCCAATGGCCTCTCCCAAACCCCTGGTGAGATATAGTGACTTTAACGCTGCCGAAGCTGTGGGACGTCTTATTTATAAGCAGCGGAAGCTCTTGATAAGATGAGCCAAAAAAAGGGTGATTCGAAAAGTCGATTTGTGTAGCTTTCTTTCATCTTCGGTAATTAGCAGATATTCTTTCAGAGGATATTTTCTCCAGAAGTGACGATCCGTAATTTACTGTATTTTGCCTCTGATTTCCTTCCCTCATTCTGGCCACACTCATGTGAGCTTTTGCCATCAGTTGTCGTCCGTCCTCGTCTGTCTGATAATAACTTTTAACGTTTTAATCTTTTCCTATGAAACTAGTGAGACATTGTGGTCCACACTTGGCCGGGATGATCCTTGGCAGATCCCTTTGCAAAACCGTTCGGTGACCCTGACCACCATCCAAGATGGCCGCCGTTAATCATTCTTTTGTTTCAAGTGGTCACAAATTCTTCGTTTTAAGGTAGAATCGTCTTGAATAGACTGAGCCGTATCTAAGTAATTATGAATTGCTCAACATGTTCTGTATTACCTGTGGAACTAAGAGGTTTGCCGATGCTTTCTATATTTATGTCAATTAAGCAAAATTTTCCGAAATACATGCGAAAATTTCTTCTTTTGACACCATAGGGCCGATATGAGGCAATCTTGTCGAGGATGGTTCTTGGTTGGTCGCTATACAGAGGTGTTTCTCGCCACTCCTGGCCACCATCAAAGATGGCCGCTGTTACTAACCAAAGAATCTTCTCCAAATTTCTAGAGCTTAGTTTTTGAGGCAGATTTGGTTCTAATCAATACTGTAGCTTGAGAATGATAATATTTCTAAACAAACGACGTATATTTCTCTCTGAGTTTTTTAGCTTGCCCTCGATGTGGCGATCATGAAAATTAGGTCTGTTTTGTCTAAGATTTACATGATATAACTAGGTTAGCTATACAGGCTCATGGGAACCACTCCTTTTCTTCCTCTCTTCCTTGACGTGTATCTATTCTTATTGTCTTCATGGTACATATACTATGCATTCACTTTCTGATTATATTTCTTTCTTTCTCATCTGTTCCACTGCCACCATTTTCTCCCGTACTTTTTCTAGTTCTACTCAGCCTTTGTTAATCCTCCTCTGAGTCTATCCCTCTGACTACTAAGTTTCACTTTAACCACAGCCATCATCGTTATGTTTCTTCCCCACAGTTTATCACTGCACTTGTCTCACAACATCCTCGTATGTCCCTTTCTTCCTTCTTGCTCCACAAATTGTTGTAATCACCATCTCACAGTCTTACCATCCATCCCCCCCCCCCTCTTGAAACAATAACTCACAGGCCATGTAATTCTAGCACAGATTTTCTCACGTAGTTAGATCATTGGAAATAAAAAAAACAAAGAACCAGCAGCATAATTTGCCTCATCATGTTCTTCACTAGGGTGATCATTGGCCTCATTAATCCGGCCATCCGTGAAGCAGAGGAAATGAGGGATGGGACATCAAGGGTGATGACAAGATGATGAGGGCTTCAGGGGGAGATGATCCTGTAACTGTGGAGGTGTAATGACGTACCATGAGCGCATATTCACACGCATATTTACAGCGCATATTCACACGCATATTCAGGTGTCACCAGCGAGTGATGTCTCATTTTCCCTTCCATTCTAGGTTCCAGTGGGGGGTATATTCCCCTTTGTCACAGCATGAAAAACATAGTATAGGTTCCACTGTAGTCGTTGTATCCGACCCTCGGGCTAAAAAGGTAACATAAGCGGGTAACACCACCTGGTGACACTGACCACACCAGCAGGTAACACCACTTGGTGGTGACCCACACCAGCAGGTAACACCACCTGGTGGTGACCCCCACCAGCAGGTAACACCACTTGGTGGTGACCCACACCAGCAGGTAACACCACCTGGTGGTGACCCCCACCGGCAGGCAACACCACCTGGTGACAGAAACCACACCTAAATCACCACACAAGCAGTTAACACTACCTTACTTTACATAATGTGTCGATTGTTAGTTTAAGAAATTGACCAAAATTTCCTTCCAAGATACCAGTCAATTTTGTGCTGAGCCAACATCTCGAATATGGAAAAATGTAGGACGGAGAACGAATTTCCTTATAATCCATTTTGATATTAGGGTCGCTAGAAGAGATGACTGTCTTATATACACTTCGTTTTTACATGAAGAAAATCATTTTAAACATTTTAGAACTGACCTTACTGCATCTGGAATATGTTCATTTATTTTGTTTAGGACTTAAAATGCTTCCGAAAACTGGTCGTTCATTCAGGAGGAAGGACGTGTCTCAGACAAACGTATACCCGGGAGCCATCGGGAGTGAAGTACCAACACAGGAACTCATGTTTCATTATATATATATATATATATATATATATATATATATATATATATATATATATATATATATAATGTTATCCCTGGGGATAGGGGAGAAAGGATGCTTCCCAAGTATTCCCTGCGTGTCGTAGAAGGCGACTAAAAGGAAGGGAGCGGGGGGCTGGAAATCCTCCCCTCTCGTTTTTTTTTTTTTTTTTCCAAAAGAAGGAACAGAGAAGGGGGCCAGGTGAGGATATTCCCTCAAAGGTCCAGTCCTCTGTTCTTAACGCTACCTTGCTAACGCGGGAAATGGCGAATAGTATGAAAGATATATATATGTGTGTGTGTGTGTGTGTGTGTGTGTGTGTGTGTGTACTTATCTATTGCTATAATCCTTAACCAAATCATCATTTAGCAAGTATGTATTTATCAAACAGCAAAGATCATGCGTCGTTATAAAGTCTTTTGTTATCAAATCAGCAGTAGCCAAGTGCCCTGCAGTGACACTGTCAGTGATAACAGAGCTGCCACTTGAACACCTCCGTCACGGTTCACAGAGCAGTGCACAGGGTGGCACAAATGGTGACCAATTGTTTTGATGTGTCAGGATTCACAGTGAGGCGGCAAGAAGGTTGCGTTAAATGAATAGCGGTGCCTGGCAACGCTGCCGGCGCACCACTGACTTCTACCAATTACTTGATATATATATATATATATATATATATATATATATATATATATATATATATATATATATATATATATATATATAGTCTTCCTTTCATTCTTGATCGTCGTTTCCCTCGCTAACAAGGTATCGCCAAGAGGAGACGAAAACAGGCCGCATTCGCTCACATCCGTTCTCTAGCTGTCATGTGTAATGCAAGAAAACCACAGCTTCCTATCCACAACCAGGCCTCACAGACCATCCCATGGTTTCCCACAGCCGCTTCACATCCCCTCGTTCAGTCCATTGACAACACGTCGACCCCTATATACCACATCAAAATAAAAGAAGATATTGTAAGCTACAGTTATAGGAAAGGTTTAATATTCACCAGATCCCATCCATCGTGGCATGACCAATACTGTACCGGGTTAACCTGGGGATCGTAGGAAATGGTAAAGTTCTTATGAAAGATAAGAATGCCTTTGTTCGCCCAGCTGATGAATGTCGAAAAAGACTTTTAAATTGTCTATAGAAATATAAGAAGTGGGAGCAAATAGACAGTGGAGGTTCGGATACTCAAAACCGGAAGCCGTATAGAGGACGTTGCTATTGGCATATTTGTTCCTGTTAACCAGCGAGGGTTAGGCCTTGCCTGTTTTACGTCTAACAGTTAGCCAGAGACCAACTTTGGTGACAGCGATGCTTGATGGGAAAGAGACGTAGACAAACACTCAATTAACTAAGATTTTCTTTTTTTCCTGTAGACTTGACAATCACTTCGCAGCTTCTTTAAAGTCTGAGGCCTTCCCCCTACAGGACTAAAGAAGATGTAATTAGATAATATCAGACTCACACATTACATTATCCTCAGGTGGGTAACTCTGGCGTGAGCCTGGAGCACTTCCACTCCCACCCAGCACGGTCTCCGAGGGCGCCATCCTCCTGCAGTCTATCCGACCATCCCGACCCACACCTTGGCGGTGTTTGTTATGGCCCGCCCATCCAGCCATTCACTTTTACGTCTTGCCACATCTTTTTCTGTGTGGAATTTGCACCCATGTTATCATGGGAATCTATTTTGCTGCATTTCTTTCTTCTAGATCTTTAGAATGTCTCCATTTGTGACTTCAATTTTACGGAATCGCGATAATCCTTATTTCTTTGCCAAGATTCTAGTTTCTGAGGGTTTCCGTCATAGTCTTTTGTATTACTTTTCTCACATCTGTTACAGGTGACTGGCTGCTATAGATATGTCAAAGTCCACGACACCTGGCCCTTACGATAATGTTATCAGTTACAGGTAACAGTTCTCACCTCGATTGCTATGTGTGTGTTTGCCATTACAAAAGGTATCCAGTATTCAGAGATTGCTTATTTTCTTTTCGAGTTTCTTATCCCACATGAATAAAGCTGCTTTAGGAGTCTCTTCAAAGTGTTATCAGCGACATACGTCGTTTACATGGGTCATGGCCAGTGTTCATTTACTCCTCTTACAATATCGTGCAATATACGTAATTTATGAACAAATGTGCCAAAAGAACACACTTTTACCTTTCCTCTAGTATGAGTCACAAACCAGACATTATATATGTACACATTTTATACTTCCCGCAGGAAGCGTTTATCATGATCCATTTACAGTCGTACGTAGTTTCCCATCTATTCCATACTCTTGAAGCAAGTCCTTGTATGAATTTTTTGGGGGATCAAGCCAAACGCTTTTTTTTTTTTTTTAGATATTTAAATGGTATATATACGATCAAGTGTTCCTTCTTATGATTTTTCAAATGTTTGTTGCACAGTAAAAATGACGACGTTACTGTTTCTATTTTGATCATATGTTAGTTATTCACCCCAGTATGATATATGTATATATATATATATATATATATAAGTATCCAATAGAAAAAACGGAGCCGTGTATGTACACTTAACGCTGACATACGAGCCATGAAGCAGGGACACACTACATACGCCTCCAGTATAATGACCGACCAATCTAGACCTATTTTCTCCCCCGTACACAGCCTAGCAGCGACCACCCCCGGCTGCGTTGATAACTCTGGACACTTTGAGGTCAGTTAGACACCCGCAAATAGGTTTCATTTTTCATCCTCGTTGAATCTAAGGTTATCATTTTTGTCTGTATTATCTCCTGCATATCACAGCTGTTCACAGTGTTGGAGTGAGGGCGACCGTGATATCCAGCCTGTGATGAACAGCAACTCCTGATATGACTGGAGACAAAGGATGTGATGGATGAGGTGGTAGGGACGTGCTACACGAGCAGGGAGAGTATTTGTCTGATGCTCCAGGTGAGGGATAGGAAAAGGTTGACCGCTGGCACGGCAGGTGTTACCTATGATTCTTTTCTTTAAAAGAATAATAGACTTTTAGAGTGATCATGAAAATGATTCTTTTGATATGATATCTGGTCAAGTAATGGACCTCCGTGGTGTTGCGGTTAGCATTACTGACCGTGATGCATTCACGGGCCGTTCGGGGTCGAATTTTAGTTGCCGCAGTCGGTCCACAGTAAACCCAACTCTTCATCTTAACTTAGGAGTTAATCGGCAAAATGGGTACCTTGCTTAGAATAGGTTATATATATATATATATATATATATATATATATATATATATATATATATATATATATATAGAGAGAGAGAGAGAGAGAGAGAGAGAGAGCTCTAACAAGGGGCCCTTGTTTGGGGGCATTCAGCTGCCCATGCCGTCTCAGCTAACGTAAAAGGAGTGGAGTAATGATGAGATTATTCTCATTAAGTAATGAATCTGTTCTATACATAAATAAAAAGGAATAATGAAATTGATTTGTAATTAGGTTACCTTAATGAGGAGTAGAAATTTACGAACTAGAGATGATTTAGAAAGAATGCACAAGTAAAACAGAGGGAGTGGAGTACTCAGAGCATCATCAAAGACCAAAAGAACTCCAACATTGAAGTCTAGAACGACCAGGAATATGTATAATGATCTATGGTAACAAACCAAGGGTATGAAAGCGTCCAAGGAAGGGAGAAACAAGAGTAACAATATCTGCAATAACACCAGCACAGACAGAGAGGATAGTAAACAAAGAATTGCGAAAGATTAGCCGCAAAAATTAATTGAGTGTGTACCGCCGAGTGAACTATGAAATCTTAGCGAGATAAACATGGACACATTCAAAAGAAGCCGTGATAGATGGGCAATAATAGTCTCAGGTGAAGCCAGCGTTGATATGCTTATACAGTGCTTACGGCAGCACAGAATGAGGTCGTTGTTAATCAAGTGAGATATGCGATGAGCGTTACGCGACAGCTCTCTCCAGTACTAACTCTTTCACTCACTCAGTCACTCTCTCTTTCTCATTACTATCTATCTATCTATCTATCTATCTATCTATATATATATATATATATATATATATATATATATATATATATATATATATATCCCTGGGGATAGGGGAGAAAGAATACTTCCCACGTATTCCCTGCGTGTCGTAGAAGGCGACTAAAAGGGGAGGGAGCGGGGGGCTGGAAATCCTCCCCTCTCAATTTTTTTTTTTAATTTTCCAAAAGAAGGAACAGAGAAGGGGGCCAGGTGAGGATATTCCCTCAGTGGCCCAGTTCTCTGTTCTTAACGCTACCTCGCTAACGCGGGAAATGGCGAATAGTTTGAAAAAAAAAAAAAAAATATATAGCTATATAGTCTCACATCATATCTCTCTCTCCTTTCCTAAGAACACAGGAGCGGTCGATGATCAAGGTACGCATGAAACCATATTTTCAACGAGCTTTAACGATGGGTCGAGATCTACCGTTAAGGCGAACTAATTATCTCCACACCTGCGGCCCGTGGGAGACTACCTAGCTGTAACGGTGGTGAGGGAAGTGTGCACATGCTGGGACAAAAGGAGCATGACCACGGGCGTGACAGAGGGGTGGTGCGTCCGGGGGTCTCCCTTCCTTCCATCACAGCCCACAGTTAACGGCGCCCTACTCCCTCCTCCTCCTCCTTCCTCCGCCTGCTCCCCTAAACCGTACTGAACCGTAGATTCAATTACCTGGACGTGACCAGAGAAAGATGGGGTGGGCGGAGCGAGGGTGTTGCAGAGGGTAGAGGGCGCTTTTTTATATCAGGTGGAACGAGTTCGAGGACTGATCTATGGGTGGGGATTGGATACACCTCTGGTATGTTCTTAGGGGGCCGGTGCTGTGTCGCACGGGTGTTGTGGGAAAAGACTCCATCAAGGGAGGTGAAGACTGTGGTGGCACAGAAAGGGAGTGGTATGGGTGGGATGTATGGCAGAGACTGGTGTGGGTGGAATGTATGGCTGGGAGTTTGTGGGTGGAGGTTTAAGGAAGGGGATGTGTGGGCGGAAGTAGAGGTACGGGTGTGTTTGTGTGGTTGAGGTACGGATCGTTGTGCATGGATGAGGTAAGGGTGTGTGGAGGTGATGGGATATGGAGTTCCATGTGACTAGAGCAATATGCATAATCCCAGGTAACTAAATCAACGAACATAGTTTCAAATGATTCCACATAGCTGGAACAGTATTCATAATTCCTTATAGCTAGACTAGTATATATAATTCCATACAGCTGTGCCAGTATATATAATCTCATATAAATGGACCTGTATGCATGGTTACATATGGCTGGACCAGTATACAGTATACTGTTCTATATAGCTGGACCAGTATATACATTCTTCTTGTGAGAGTAGATAGCGCCGGTCTGAGGGTCTGTCAGTGAGTTTGCTTCACCTTCACACTGACCCTTTCATCCTGAGGCGTGTCTCAGGAGGAATGGATCTGATAGATTTTGATATCAATAATGCAGTACAGCATTAACAAAAATCTTGTACACTTAGGGATCTTATAGTCTCTGAGGGAGATCATGCAGCCATGCATCTTTTAATTTGTGGCTCTCGTAGATTTTTTGAGCAATAATTGCAAAGATCTTATAGATAATTCAAGGCCTCTTCATAACTCGCATGAAGTTTTTAAGAAAGTATCTTGAAAACGAGCTAACACTTTTCAAAGGTTATGATTCTCAGTAATATGTCCTCATATACAAGATTCATCGAAGTTCTAATATCTTGATGAGTGAGTAATATATCTACAACGAAAGTGTTAATTTACCTTACTCAAAGATTTTTGTAACAGAAAATCTTGACGTAAATGTACACAGTAAGTTTCCTTGATCTTCAGTACTATAATACGTTGGTTTTGCTTGCCAATATCTTGTATGTACTTCGCTATGGTCTTCAAGTGGAAGGTTTTATCAAGGAATCATACGAGGTCGTCCTCCATGATACTGTCCTCTGGGTTCCTCGAAAGTCATCGGCTGTGTTACTGTCATTGCGATGGTTGGACGGAAGTTTACTTTCGCAAGAGGTGAAGGATCGGCCGAACTTTTCCCATGTTCGCCCACACGTTCAGGTCTGATAAAGGATTTTTCAGCGCCAGTGAAAGCAGCTCACTTTCAGGGCTATCTGCTGTTTTATTGTAGCCATAAAGTTCGGGGCATGTGGGTCTTAGGGGTGTGTCAAGAGGAGAGCAACGTGGTGGAAAATGACATAAGGAAACTGGAGGACAGAAATAGCGAATTAAGAAGGTGAACGTCCCAGAGGATATTGATAAATAGTAGGAAATGGTGGACGATTTAGAATATTAAAAAAAGCAAGAGCACTGTATATGCAAATGAGAATAGGCAAGTGTAAAACCAATAAAGGGAAATCTATGGAGGAATGGTGTTACAATTTAAGAGATAATTGCAAAGTAGATGTCTCAATAGAGATCCAACTTTTGTTGGATAATTTTGGATTGTAAAATGATCATTGGAGAGGATGAATCTTACGTAGGTGGAGGACTTGCGTCAAGGAACTGATCAGGCAGGTGATATGTCAGTGACGCGGTTATCATTCCGTTGGTAAAACGGTTGTCGGATGAAGAAGGATCAAGTGTGAAAGAGAACTTTACAAAGGAGAAGCTCAGGAGTTTATCTGATATGCAACCAAAGAATGAGTGAGAGCTTCAGGCAGGGTGGTGAGTGAGATCGTGAGGAGGAGGAGGAGGAGGGGAGAGACAGCTTAGTGGAGAGTGACAGTGTTTGGCGATCAGGATCACTGGTCATGTGGCAGGTGACTGAACGAGGGTAGGGAGTGTTCCCTGGTGTACAGGATTTGATTTTAGAGGCGACTGTGGAAGATGAGAAGAAATATGTCGTCCTGGTACAGTCAGCAAGAATTAGAGTGAGGAGTTTGACCAACTGTATGTAAAGGGTAACATTTTACGTACGTGGAAGACATAGTTCAGGAAGAGTCAGTGAAGGCGAAATCTTTCCTCGAAGCAGAAGAGGCAGTCCAAAAGAGAAGTAGATATACTGTAAATTATGCAGTAATGAACAGGATGTGATGGATATGAAGACTGATGGGAAGATTATAATCATGACGTGCATGAAGGACTCCTGAAAGCTGTTGAGGATTTTCATAACGGAGGTAATACCTGCGTGGGAGCAGCAGTGGTAGCGAGCGAGTGGCTAGGGGTAATCATCGCAGTCCATCACGCCTGTGGACAGGTTACCATATTTGTTTAATGTATTCATGGGTGAGACGGTACGTGAGATCTGAGCGCCGTGGGATGATGGCGAGATAAGGTTGAGCCATGGTGGAACTGAGGGAATATCTTCGTTTACATCAAATTACGATACAGCATGGAAAACTGAGGCTCCGTTGGAAAGGAAATACCTTAAGACATTATGTAATGTGAGGAGGGTTGACCCACCAAGAATGACAGGGTAAGAGAGAGAGAGAGAGAGAGAGAGAGAGAGAGAGAGAGAGAGAGAGAGAGAGAGAGAGAGAGAGAGAGAGAGAGAGAGAGAGGTGGTAGTAAGAAGAGAATGGCTGAGAGAAAGCTGAGGAGAGTGTGCTGAATCGGTTTGGATATATGCAGAGGATGAGTGAGTAGTATCTGACTGAGGGTGTATGGATATCAACAGTACAGGGAACAAGAAAACTTGGAAGACCGAACTGGAGCTGGAAGGATGGAGCGAAAGATGGTCGAAGTAATCGAGGCCTGAGCAAGCAGGAGGTTGTGGGGTATGTATGGAATAGAACAAATCTGAACGATGCGGTCACACAGGAAGCTGTGAATGGACTGAACCAAGGGCATATGCAGCGGTCAGCGGACACCACAGAAGGGTCTTCACGGCTTGGCTGTGGACAGGGAGCTTTAGATTCGATACATTATGCTTAGCAGCCACAGGGTGGACTTGAGCAAATGAAGCTGCTATTAGTCTGTTTTTGGCGCTACTTCGCTACGTGGGAAACAGCGAACCAGTTATAATAACCCCATAACCATTTTCTATGAGAGAGTCTTGGTATTACACAAGATCTTTCATGAGGCTCCTGCAGCTCAAGGCTGTGCTGCATCAGTAGCAGGGAAGTGCAAACTCCCCAGGAGTGATGAACTCTAACGAGACTATTTCCAATGATGCATCCTCGTCAA
This sequence comes from Panulirus ornatus, assembly GCF_036320965.1. Taxonomy (NCBI): domain Eukaryota; kingdom Metazoa; phylum Arthropoda; class Malacostraca; order Decapoda; family Palinuridae; genus Panulirus; species Panulirus ornatus. The sequence continues at coordinate 72,463,889 of NC_092227.1, read as the reverse complement.
TGTTGACTTTCATTCGCGATGTAACCTAGAGCAGCCGGAGCCCGGTAACACCTAGTATATATATATATATATATATATATATATATATATATATATATATATATATATATGTGTGTGTGTGTGTGTGTGTGTGTGTGTGTGTCATATTGTTACACCGCGAGTGAAAAGTGTCCATCATCGAGAGTTAATCAATTTCAGTGGGCAGAAAGTAGCGCTCTCTCGTCAAGGATCTTATCACTTCAAAGGAGTACATCATTTCCCTGCGACAGACTCGCGCTACCCTGAAGTAACAGGAACCCCGCAAAAGTGGTGTTCGGGTCATATGATTCAATATATATATATATATATATATATATATATATATATATATATATATATATATATACAAAAAAGTACATAGCGAGTGTAGTACATATGATGTAGATAAACACCTCAAGAAAACAGAAAATGCGAGCGCCAAGCTCTTACGTATAATTACATCGTCATGACTGAGTTCTCTCTATCTGTACCACTCAGACTTGACGATATGATTATACACTTCGTATTTTCCGTTTTACATATATATATATATATATATATATATATATATATATATATATATATATAATGATAGATAGATAGACAAAGATAGACGCAAGCACAGACTCATACGAAGCAGAAAGAGATCAACAGTTATCCAGACGTTCAGAGACAAAAAAAGAAAAAAAAAATTGGAATAAAAAAACCCTCACTCACGCGGCGTCACAAACTCACTTCTATATGAGGCGTGACGCGTCCTCTTTTGCGACGGCGTCGTTGGCTAACGGGGTTGTTGCCTTCCGCCGGGAGGAGTGGGAGAACCATATTCTTATACAATGTCTTAGGGTCGAAAAGTGGGTAGCGGGGGTGCCTCAGCAAGCTCGTAGCTACGCCCTCTACACATGCCTTCTCTCTCTGCCTCGGGGCGTCCGCCACTGGCTGTGGGAGGGAGTGGGGTCGCGCAGACAACGCCTCACTGAAACTCACTCCGACATGAAGGAGAATTTTTCGTGATTTAATTCTTTTTTTGTAAACACCGGGACGTTTATGTACCGTAATGATCTGGTAACTGTATTTGTCGGAAACGAGGCCAGTTCGCTCGTGAGCAACTTTCTTACGATGATCACTTGATTTCCATGTTAGATTATAGTGATTACGTAATGTGCGTTTCACTTACTGCTCATTTAAGGTCTTTATAAGAGCTCTTATTACGTAAATCTAGACGTAAGATTATAGTTTTGGGCGCGCTTTTAGAAACCGGATAACGGAAGAGGCATTACTGAATATATATATATATATATATATATATATATATATATATATATATTTATATATATATATATATATATATATATATATATATATATATATATATATATATATATATATATATATTGCTATACGTAAACGAGATGCAACGATTCTGTTTTAAGACACAGTACGACAAACTTTTGGGGTTGCAAAAATTTATTTGCATTCGTTATATACATTATTGAGGTTTGAAATGTTCATAGTGGAAATCTTGGTGACTTTGGAAGACGTTGATATAATCCTGGTATGGGCGCGACGACATGACCCATGGGTAATGTGGTCTGGCCTTTGACCTGATCCTTAAAGGCTGAGTCAAAGGTTACGCCAAGGCTAAGGCAATGTACCTAAGGGTCGTACCGTCGTGCTCGAGGGGTTAATTATATGCTTTATCTTCTCATTTCAATTCTGCCGTTAAGGATGACTATGACGTCAGCATATACGCTTCCTCTCTTTCATCATCGCTCATGTTACTGCTCTGTTGGGGCATGACAGCTGCAGGTTACAGGCTTATGATGTCATAAATCGATGCATACCAGCAAGTCTGTGGCGTAATAACTTAAGCTGTATCATGCTGGTGCAGCCCAGCCCTAGGTTAGGACACCCGGTTTGACCCTTCCAACTATCGCTCTCGCTTCTCACTTATGTATCTCCAAAGTCTTTTAAACTGTCATTTAGTCTTGCTTGAACACTTAGAATTCCATTCCCTTCCTTCTTATCACCAGTATAGATTTCGTGGCGCATGTTTACTGCTGATATTTCCTGTGCTACTCACCTCTGGTTCTCTACTCTCAAGAGATTTTTTGAGTTTTCTGTCGTGGTCCTCGACATCTCCAAGACATTTGACAGGGTGTGGCATAAGTCTTTGCTTTCCAAAGTTACTTCCTTTAGCTTTGAAACGTCTCTTTATTCCCTTTAGCGTAGCTTCCTCTGTAATCGGTCCACTGCAGTAATCTCTGATGGGTGGGACTTCCTCCTCTTATTCTATCAACAACGGTGTCCCTCATGGTTATGTCTTATCGCCTACTCTTTTCTTCTATCCATAAAAGATCTCTTCATCGTCTAACCCTATTATCTCTTAGAATGATGATTCCACTCTACATATTTCAAATAATTTTTGCTACACTTTAATCTAAAACTCATTCTCTTTCTCTTACAGAGCACACATCTCTCTTGATTAGGATTTGTGCAACATCTCAAAATGGGGAAATAGAAACCTGGTTAAATTCAAATGCAATTTTCTACGTATATCTCTTTCTAAATGTCACTTTCATCTGTTCAGTTTCAAAATGTCACAGTTCATCCCTGCATTAATGTAAATATGTTGGGCATAACCATATCTTCTAATCTATCCTGGAAATCCAACGTAATCGACATTACAAAACCTGCTTCTCAAAAGCCGACGGTGTTGTATAGGTTTCCTTAATCATTTCTCTAGTGAGCAGCTCTTTCATGCATACAGGCATCTCACTTACCCTCAGTACGAGGAAATGCTGTCGCATTTGGGACAGATCTTCCTCCAATCTTTTATTAGCCGGAGTGAAATCAAGAGCCTATATTCTCCAAGCATGACTCCTCTCCAATCATCCCTCTCCGTCCGCCGTGATGTTGCTTTCCTTCCCTTGTTCTGAAGATATTATTCGGCCACTGCTCTCGTGAGATGTCTGTATGTGTCCTTACCACCAAGGTAGTGACTCATGTCTGGCCGCTGCTTCTCATTGCATATGATTGGAGACCAGCCACACGAGGACTGAACGTTAAGATACCCCTTTCTTTCCTCGACCATCGAAGTTATGGAACGCATTTCCTTCTTTCATTTCTTCTTCTTCGCATAACCTTGCGACCTTTAAGGGTTTGGTCTACAAATACCTGAGCAGCTATGATTCTTCACTCTTCTTCTTACTGTATTGCCCTTTCACCCCAGATGACCACGGCCTGAGCACCATTTGCTTGCGTCATGTCGGTCAATATAGAATAAACCGTAGGTGTGATAACGTCAGGTCACAATATGCGCTCGCTAGAACTTCCAACTTTACCTGTGATCATTACATGTTCACCGGTACCTTTACTCTGGTACCTTGACCGTGTTATCTTGTGACTGGTAACATTGCTATGGTACTTCGACTGTGGTACGTTCTCTGCGATAACCTGACTGCGGTACCACGACTATAGTACCTTATGTATGATAGCCTGAATGTAATACCCTCTTCTGTAGCGTCCCGACTGTAGTACCTAATGTGTGGAAATTTGACTGTGGTACCTTGACCGTAATACATCAATCGAGGTACCTTGAGTGCGGTACCTCGGCAGGTCACAAGAAGGTTTGAGATAGGAAAACATAAAGGGAGACAGGGATGATATCGTCAAGTACAAATATATATATAAAAAAAAAAGTTTAAGTTGATCTAAACAAGATATAACCTTGGAGAAGGAAACACTCACCCAGCACCTGCACCGGAGAGAGAGAGAGAGAGAGAGAGAGAGAGAGAGAGAGAGAGAGAGAGAGAGAGAGAGAGAGAGAGAGAGAGACCGTGGGCTTCACATAAGATATGACCGCAATAGTTCAACGTTCAATGCATGTTGGTCGCACTTGTATATATAGACTGAATTGTAGCCATCTCTCACCAGCGTTGCCAGTAGTCGCCTCCTGCACTGGTTGTTCAGACATGAACGAGTCTCAAGTTACACTGGTTGTTCTCAACTTCAGAAAACAAAGCCTAGAGTCTCGTGGAAATTCTTGAGATAACAGATGGATAATCGGAGAGATACATAGATATCAGTTACAGTCTGTCTAATCAGAATCACTCTTCGGTTACGACACCTTTGCGTGACGACAGATGAATCTGTAATTTGCCAGAATCATTTGGATCAGATGTGTTCGTGCCTGGTCAGGACGGTGCTGTGAGGCGAACATACCAACCAACCATTTGGTCACTCACAGTCCTCACCCGCAATGAACGACTATCAAGTGACTGGGTAATTACTGTGTGGGATCTGCTGTGGTGTTGGTGGTTGCAGGGAGTGTGGGAGCAGCAGCGTGGGTGGAGTGCTGCTGCTGCGTCCTGGGTAGCATTAAACATTCTAGTCGTGTGGTCACAGAGGATGTGGTAACTTCCCCCTTCAGAAAGTTCAGTTAACTTAGGTTACAGAGTCAGTACAGGACGAAATATATATGTATCACCTGAAATATAAGGATGAATCTATCGCGAAAATAATTTTTAGCAATATTTTCACCACACCCAAGTAGAGCGATGCACGTGTATAACGGGAAAACTTAAGCTTTATGAATATTATTTTACTAAATGCGCGAATCTCGTCTTTCACACTTGGAAAATTGCACAGTAATAATCAAATCCTCGTCAGACGCTTGCCCCGTGGTGTGCACGTGGTGCACGTGCGTGTGTGTGCAGTCAAGAGGAAAGTGATCCTGGTGAGCGCGTGGTGTCGCCCAGGTAGCACGGCCGGCGCACGGGGACGTGCCGCCCAGGGTGGGGGCAGCTCAGGCTATGTATGAAACAGCCTCTGCAGGCTGCGGTGTGAGGTCCGCGTGGCCTGCAGTTGTCACAACCCCTGCGGCCTCTGCACCGCTCCTCGGTTCACAGGGGACACGGACCACCTCGTGAAAAACTGCGTGATGTATTTGTCGACACACTCGCTGGTAAATTTAATCACTAATAAACTGAATCTCACACACTAACTTCTCGAAGACGTAGATTACGGTGTCGCCATCATTAGGTTTTATTCAAGAAACGAATTATTATCAAATCTAACCTAATTCTAAATATTGGTTGTCAGATAACAAAAGAAACTAAACTGATATCGAAATGAGAGAGAGAGAAAAAAAAGATGGGTCCGCTACACTGGTGTGGTGGAGTGTTGGCTCTTGGGTGTTTGCTGGCAGCGCCGTTGCCAGAGCAGCGGCCACGCGATGAAGCGAGGCTGGTCTCCCCCCGCCAGGTGGGTGTTGCTCTTGGTGAGGGCAGGATTGAGTAACTGGAAGACTGGAACTTGGCTGTTATCTTGATGATTTCTCACCTGAGATGACCACTGACTCCAGGTTATGCCTGTTTCAATATGTTTTTATTTGTTTGACGAGACTGAGTTATGTGATAATTGCATCGCTTACGTTTGAATTTTTTCTTAGAGTTTTCATTTATTGACTGTGTGCTGCTGTGTGGGGAGGAATTCATTGAGCACGGTGGGGAGTATATGTGTCGTGTGGGAAGAAGCTGGGGTGAATATTAGTGCCTGTTGGGAAGTAGCTCGGTGGATAGTGGGAAGATGTCACGCCTGTTGGGGAATTTGATATGAGATGACAAAGAGGTTGATCCTGGTGACATGTCACGTGTATTGCATTAAACGATGTGTTTAGAAAGCCTTCCTGATCGACACTCTGAACCTTGTATAATTCCTTTCATAATTTCCTCAGGCAAAAAACGGGTTCACGCACGTTTGAGGCCTTCGTCAAGCAAATTGACACAGGTTCAAGAGTCAGACTTTCCATGACTCGCCCAAGTTTCCAGTGTATCGCTTATACTGCCGCGTTTCACTTGTACCGTTGCGTCTCCTTGGTATTCCAGTTATATTACAAGAATTATCCAAAACTTGCTCTTTACTCTTTTTTTTTTATATACTGAAACTCTAGATTTAACAGTTCTGTTCTGTACAGAACCTAGAGGTGGTCTCGGTGAAAAAAGGAGCGTTACTTAGTGAGGACCAAAGTTCAAACCAATAAATGAGGTTTGTGATTTAGAATGCAAGTGCTGCTGCCTGGATCAATAGACCTGAATTACGAGGTTACGAGCTACGGATGATTTCACGTTGGTAAAGGTCAACAAGGGGATGGAATGTCTGGAAGGAACAGTGGGTGTAAGGGGTTAGTTGATGGTCTTATGGTGAGGTAGAGTGATACTGTATGCAGGGGTGATGTTGGCAGGGTACTCGGGAGTGTCAAGGGCGTGTATGCAGCTTTGGTGTTTGGAGGTAGTGCTAATGGGAAACGTGTGAGGGCGGGATGGGCAGAGTAATGTGATGGATGGGTGATGTGTTGGTCCCACGGTGTCTTTATTCCCACCTATACATAACATGAGCTAGAAAATAAGACGTGGTCCCTCTCGGCTGAACTCGCGTCACTGCAGAGTAAACCTCGTCACCAGTGGCTTCGCCGCCACAAGAATGGAAGCAACGACTGGGCGTCTGACCTGCCCGTGATGTCCACAATGGATGACTCTTCCCCTCCTGACGTCTTAATGGCATAGATTTCATCAAAACAGGCAACTAGAATCTAGCTCTTGTGCCACACGTCACTTTAGGGAGGATCGTGCATTGACCTGCTTACATTTCCGCTTTTGTCTGACTGCTATGCAGTGGAGCGCTACTCCACTGAACATATTCTTAACCACTGAAGAATTAAATGCTCTTTACCCTCCAGAGATGATAAAAAACCGGTTTTAACAGAGCACGCTCATTTACCAGGACACGCACTTAAGAATAGATAATCACAGATAACAGAGTGTAAATGTCGGGTTATGTTTTAAATGATCATCATTAATTCTGCTCCCGATTCGAAGAGAAGGATCAGGAACATATAGTCTCTCAGATCACTCATACACATCTTTAGCCTCCTGTCTAAAGTGAGACATTAACACTTAGATAAATACGACATACTTTTATTTTTTCCACTTTGATAACGAAACGTGAGCCTCCACACTTACATAAGTACTTCATATATTTTGTACTTTGTGAACATAATTTCCCATGTGTGAGGACGGACCCAGTATCGTCGCTCGATCATTTATCGGCATTCCCACCTCCGCCGCTCTCACCACCGCCAGACACTGAGGAGTGAGGAAGGGTCCGAACACTGAGTCACGTATGAGTCAGCTGCATCTCAGCGAGTCGCTCCCGTCTTCGCAGCCATAAACTACGTGATGATGTTTCGTTAAACACCCTAAATACAATATTCGTTCGGTGGAAAGCCTATACAGCTGACTTCCTGGAGGTTACCATACACATTCGGGGTATGATTGAATGTCCAGTAGTTTGTCTTCGATACACATTTATATTCAGTAGTAGGAACATTACTGATATAAAGTCTAAACTCCCTGAGAACGACTGTGCGAACCGTGAGCACGGTAGTACGACTGATGAACGCAGTGGTATAACCCTTGAGCACGGCAGCACGACCTCTGAACACGGTGCGAAGGCCCTTGAACACGACTGTACGACCCTTTGATCACAGAGCTATGACCCTGAAACGCAACTGTAACGACCCGTAGGTATGATGATTGAGATTATGACTTGACCCTTACGGTTCAGGGCCATACAGGTTAAACTATCATACCCAAGGATTGTGTCATCATGCTCAGGAACTTTTAAGCTGGATAAGCGACACAAGGTCGAATGATAATGGGATCAACACCGCTACGGTACCATGAACCGCCATGACCTGATATGAGAATGGGGTAAGGGACATTCATCTCAATTGCGTTCACTTTTAAGACTTTAAGTAAGACTTTAATGTTCCTGGTGTTGACTATTACGTTCGCGTGTAAACCTTGTGGGATTTACTCAACCTCTCCCGTGGGTCACACGAGGCCGTGACAATAACGGTAATTGACGCTGATATTTACACTTATACAAAGGTCTTGTTTACAAGGGCAGGAGGAGGAGGAGGAGGAGGAGGAGGAGGAGCAACAGCAGCAGCAGCAGCCCTCCTCCCCCTCAACATTTGGACAGGAAAGTTGAATTCCTAGGCATAAAGATACGAAGCTTAGCTATGACAGTGTGAGTTATGACCAGTCCTTAAGGCCCAGGTCATACGACACACCATCATACCCAGGGTTGGCAACAACCTGCTCATATGGATCGTATCGTCGTGAGCGAGGAACAAGGCTTCCTAATATTTGTTTCCTGAAAAATGTATCAATGAACACACACACACACACACGCACACACACACACACACACACACACACACACACACACACACACAAAGATTACATCTTAATACATTTGAAATCTGCAAACCAAGAAGACTATACGAATCAAAGTACTTTTTTTTCTAAAGAAGTTAGATAAAGGATGAAACTAAATTGCGGTAGATGAAAGCCCCCTCCCAAAAAAGAGGAAAAAACAAAACCAATAAATTGGCTGCGGTGTTTGAGAAAAGAAAACAGATGCGCTCGGAAAAATCCCTTGCACTCCAACAGTTACCTTTCCGAACTCTAGAATGCATTTGTTAAAAGAAACAATGGCAGTGAAGGAAGAAGGAAGGCAGACTGCCCCAGGAACCCTTGGTGACCTCATCATTGCATTCTCTGGCCAGTATCCTCCTCTGGCATCAGTTGGGTTCGCGAGCCTCCCTCCTGTTGGTTGGTCAGGTGTGGGACGTCTCTTGTTTGGCCAGGTGTGTGATGGATCTCCCCTAGGCCAAGTGTGAGGAACTCTGTGCATTTGCTTCTGGATCTTGTGTGTGGGACATTGTACTCAGATATGGAGAGTACTGGTACTCATGTGGCCAGGCGTATGGACCCTCCTGAGAGTTCAGCGCTTGATCACCAGCAGTAAGTACACCACGCTACGGCTGAAGTGGATCTAAATCGACTTTTGTGAACCTGCATACAATATGGCCTCACTCTAACCGGATGATATACAGTAGCAAATGACTTACGTATACTAAATATTGCCTATCAGACCTATGTACTTATCACCTAAGACAAAGTTTTCAAGCATAGTTTTGTTTTACCTCTAAAAAAATTTGCAAGGCTTTGGAGAATACCAACAAACTTTCTTTTGTAAGGAAATACAACGCAACTTTCCATAAAGCTATCTAAGCACCGGAGGAACAGGAACCAAGCCAATGGGTCACGAAGAACATTTAACCAGAGATCCTTCCCTTCCGTCCCTCGCCACACGGAGGGTGAAGGAACCGATCACAGCAGCAGTGATGACATCCTTCTGCCGGTATTGTTGCGGAACAGGTCCAGTTCTATGGATGTATCACTCATGAACTCTGTCATCACCATCACTCGCGAGGGACCTTCCGATGGCGCTCTGTCACGGCCATTAGGCTCAGTAAGACTTAGGCTCCCCATCAACTATTTGACCGTGCACGACTGCCTCTATTCTTTTGGAGAAGGACACACAGGAAGAACTCTGAGTATATAGATATGTTCCGGGTGGCGGCGTTGAGGGTGCTGGAGGGCGTGAGGGTATGTGAAGCTTCCGTTAGTCACACTCGCACCCACCGACCAGCCAGCCAGCCAATCAGCCGGCCAGTCAGCCAGCCAGCCAGTCAGCCAGCCAGCCCGTCAGCCAGCCAGTCAGCTAGCAAGCCCACCAGCCAGCCAGCCAAACAGCCTCCAGTCCGCCACGGGATGGCTCAGGTGCACAAGTTTTCTTCTCGTGTACGCAAAGCAGCATTCCGCTAAGAGCCAGTCATATGGTCTCCACTCGCAGCCTGATAGCTTCCATGAAAAGTCTGGAACTCGTCTTCAGAATACCTTCGTGTGTGTGTGTGTGTGTGTGATTATCATTTGTGTTTTAAGGGGGAGAGTTTTACACTCTTATTACCTTGTCTTCTTAGCCTTGCATACATGTATGTCCCATGTCTTTACTTCTGCGCGCGGGCACGCGCGCGCGCGCACACACACACACACACACACACACACACACACACACACACACACACACACACACACACACACGTCTTAACCTATGCCAGGTACCCATCCCATCGACCAACCCTTACGGGAGGATGAATAGCTGGGTGGACTGAGGACCACTTGCCACGACCAGGACTCGACCAGGATTCGAGCTTTTTTTTTGTGTGTGTGTGTGTGTGTGTGAGTGTGAGTGTGTGTGTGCGTGTGTGTGTGAGTGTCCAGTGAGTGATAAACAATGGACACCATATGGCTAAGTTCCTTAACAGTTTTTCTTGAGTAACGATGATTGGACAGATCATCACTTATCTGGACGTTCACGAGAAACAGCTGTCTCATATATATATATATATATATATATATATATATATATATATATATATATATATATATATATATATATATATATATAAAACTTCATTTTTTCCTGGTGCAGTGAACGTTAACCACGACAATGTTACTTGAAGGTTGGCTGGTTATATGGGCTTTAGGCCTATCGTCGACTGCCAAGGTCTTAACTGAGGCCGTCATCGTCAAGTTATAACTTAACCAACCATGAAATCTTTAACACCTTCTGTAGGCGTTATGGACCATATACATTCTCACTACGTACTTGACACTTGTTACCGACGATATATATATATATATATATATATATATATATATATATATATATATATATATGAGAGAGAGAGAGAGAGAGAGAAGAGAGAGAGAGAGAGAGAGAGAGAGAGAGAGAGAGAGAGAGAGGGGGGGTGGATGGGGAGTGCAAAAATGTCTGCAGACGCGCCATATATCTAATCCCTTATCATTAGACTCATTAAGGAAGGGCGTCTACAATGAGTCAGCCAAGCAGAGCACTTCCTGAAAGTCTCCACATCATCGGTTAAGTGGCTTCTGAGTTCCTTGAATAGAGCAACGTTACGTTACAATCTGCTTTTGTCACACTGTTACTGATATGTCCTCGAGCGTGTGACGACCTCTGGCGACGTGTACTGACGGTGGCGAGGGTGAGGCAGATGGTGATGGACGCCCCCTTTACCGGGTGGTGTGTTTCGCCTGGTGAGCGACTTGAGGTGTTCTGCGTCTGCCTCAGGTGACCACCTCGGAAGACAGAAGGTGACGGTGACGGAGCTCTGAGGTGCGGGTGACGGGGCGCTGCTGAGGCTGTTGATGAAATCGCCATCTGTTGCTGACGACGCTTGTTCTATTTCCACAGTCACTTGTGTTGTTTATTGTTGATCATCTATTTTCTTCTTCATTCCATCTTTGCCAAAGTGCGGTGAGCGGTTACCGTTGCTGACTGCGACGTCGCGGGCTACTCAGGGTCGAGATCATAGGTTCAAGTCTTGGTTGCGGCAATCGGTCCACAGTCAATTCAGCTGTTCGTCCTTCCTTAAGGGTAGGTCGATGAATTGGGTACCTGGTTTAAGCGAAGATATCTATATGCATATATGTATGTATGTAAGTATGTATGTATGTATGTATGTATGTATGTATGTATGTATCTATTTACCTATCTATCTATAGCGTTAATGAAATGGCTTTAATTAGAGAATTCAGTTGCCGGTGCGTCAGTGTTGTGCCACTCTTTTGTGATACAAGGAAATATGAAGAAGAATCTGTCGCTTATCTAGAAAAGAAAGCAGCTTAAACAAAATTCCAGATTAGAAACAAAGGAAGTATCCTGCGAAACTCACCTAGAATTTAATTAACTATTATTAATAATCTAGCGTAATACGCTTGGCCACATCAAAGGTTGGTGACCTTTGAAAAGAAATAAAGAGATTATCAAAGTTTATCGTCTGTGTATTATCTTCACAGCTTCTGGCCGAATCCTCTCTGTGAAATTTACGGTGCGATTAGTATGCTGTGAAGCGTTTACTCTGGTTTAGAAAGAGGTTTCCAGCAAAGGTGATGATATTCGTCTTGTGAGTCAACCTTCCGGATATATGCGTAACAAGAGGAAATGAATATCACTGTAATTGGATGGAAAGAAGGAAAAAGAGATAGGAAAGATATCACTCCTTTCTTTACGACGTCGAGAGAACCTTTCTACTACATTAGCGTCTTCTCTCCTGAACGTTGGACTTCGATGTGCCAAAGTCAACATGAGGTACGCAAGACTCCAACAGCGGGAGAGGACGTGTTGAAATATGACACGAGTTTCCTTGTGGTGGTCTGGCACAGGACGGAGCGACTTTTCTAGTGGTGACGTGAAACAGGACAGAGTGGCCTATCATTGTTGATCTGGGATGGGACGAAGCGGCCCAGAAGGTAGTACTGCCATTGTTATCGACTTCAGTGGTACTAGATTAGAGAAAACTGTTAGAATAAACATTTGCGCATCTACCCTACAAACTGAATTGTCCACTATCCTTATCGCTCTTGAGCTGGTAGAAATCACTTCCACAGGCAGTTTAAAAATCTCCGATTATCTTCATTACTTGCCTTCAACACCCTGAGATCAGAATGTCACATGCTGGTCTCTGAAGCCAGAGACGAATACCTAAACATCTTTGCCCAAAGTATTCAAATCGTTATGTATTCCTCTCATATAAGCCTCTGTGAGCATGACAAAACTAATGCTTTAGCTAAATCTGCCCTCAGTAAAGATATCGAAAACATCATTGGGTTGTCAGTTCGAAGCCTCAAAGCTGTAATTAGTAGATAACAGACTTCTTTGAAACAAGTAGACGAGTTCAGAGCAGCATAAGAAGAAACATTTTCCATCACAGTGAAATGTGTCGAGTCTTTGCGAACGAGAGGTCATGCCATCAATGATATGAGTCAAAGCACCGAAGATTTAGCTCACAAGCTGGCCAGTGATGGTGCTGGTAGAGTCATCACCTGGGGCGACCTGGTCGGCGGTGGTGCTGGCAGTCATCGTCTTGGACAGTTAAGCTAAGGGTGATGTTGGCGTAGTCATCGCCTCGGGCGGCTTGGTGGATGGTGGCAGCAGAGTCATCGTTTTTGGCGTCTTGATTTACGATGGTGCTGGTACGAAATGTCGCACTAGGCTGCCCAGACAGTGGGACTCATGTGTACTCATTAAATCAGCGTTGCTTCTCTTCGCTGATGACGGTGGTCATTAGGTGGTCTCATTTCTGTGATGCGATGTACAGTAATTACATATTTGTTCTGTACTGTATGGAAAAGGTGTTTACAGTTGTGGGACTCCATATCCTGAACTTTCTTTTTTGTCATAAACTTCTCTATGCTGCCCACATTAACCCACTACTCATAATATATGATAACGTCTTAACATGTTCTACAGGTTTCTTGCTCAGTTCTATATTATGGTTTTTGGTTGCTATATCCAAGCATCATTTGAAAAATTGTTCCATGTTTTCGTCATCTAACTGGTTGAAAAACTTAAAGGTCGTAATGAGACACCTTCAACTCTTCTCTATTCCATGATGAACAGATTTAAAGCCTCAGCTGTCTTAATTCTGGTACCATTTTTCTTCCCCTCAGCTGAACTTTTTATTGTAGTTCTTTTTTAAGAGCGGTGATCATACCTGAGGACCATATTCTAATTCTGGGCTGATGTAGGATATGAACTTGCTGAATATTCTTTTCCGTATACTAAGCTACTCTGTAATATTTGCCAGCAGTTTGTCTCATATACTGTTCTCATGAGTCTGTCGACAGGCTAGGATCTATGCCTACTTCCCAGTACCTCACACAGAGATTCTTGCAGCTTATTCCCTGCTCGATGAAACTCATATTGAGGCCTCCTTTCACTGTGTCCCATCCTCATCACGTTGCATTTACTAGGGTTGAGTATCATCAACAACGTTATCACCAACTCTGGCGTTTGTTTACATCACTTGTAAACTGATGCTCCTCATCCACAAACATATTCAGGTATGAGTTCAATTCTTCTGACAAGTTATTTCTATAGATCGAAAAGAACAATGGTCACATAAGTGTGGTGGTGTGGTGCTGAACTGTGATGTAGTGATGCTGGACTGTGATGTTGTGGTGTTTGACAGGAGGAGTAACGTAATGTGGTGCTGCATTGGTGAAATTTGCTGTACTCGGCTCGCGCGGTGCGTCGTGATGTTTGAAATTTTGTCTTAATTTTGAAGGACAACACTTGAAACGGATATGGATTACATTTTTCTTAACGTTTTACCGAGGTCGTGGCAGTTCATTTCGGCATTAGTTTTAGTCGACCGCTAGGGAGATTACGGCTGTAAGTGAAAAATATTGAAAATCTACTTCAGTAGTTAAAGATGATTCAATGTCCATACGCGCTATCACTGCATATACGATACGACCCTTGTTTTATACATTCATATAAACTGCAAAGTTGCAAGACACAGATTTACGAAAAGTACTCATACGATTATCTTGCAATGTCTTAATGAAGTGTCTTACTAGTTTGTTGCTTCACATTATACATTCTTTGTCAATATCTGAGAGTCTTCAAGTTTTCGTAAGATTATAACTCTTAACCTCGCTCAACCCTATTTTAACTGTGCACAGTGACAATCACTACAGAATCACTACGGCTGTTGTCTCCTACTCTGCGTGAGACGTTGTTTACATACGAGGAAAAACGCAGTAAGGAAGAAAAAACTATGAGGAAAAGATGTAGCCATTGTTGTGCACAGCGGCAGATCTGGTATTAAGCAGTTGTGACAAATCTCCAGCGGATGGACGTCCGTCTCGCCCATGAGCCTCCCTGTAATAAAGGTCAATTTCCCGGCGACGGTGACTGAATACCGGGATGTGGTCGTCGTCTCTGATGCCCAACAAATCCTTTAAACCAGTCAGGAAAAAAGAGTGAACTCTGGGACGGTAATGAATGCGGGTCACCTCGGGTTTCCCCCACCACATTCTACAGCGAGGCTGTGGAAGCGATCACTCCAACTTATGTTACGAGACCAGTTCTTACGACATCTACAGCTTATCAGTGTACAGAATAGCCCTTGGTAATCCCAGGGACAAGATACTATTGTTGATAACAATAGGATTCATCTTTAGACAGTGTGATGCGCACAATTACCGTAACTTCTCTGTGTCTAAAATTGAATGTTGCTCGCAAGAAAGCTAGGCTAGGCTAGCTTCTGTATATCTTAGCCTGTATTACGAAGTCTCAGGAAGGGAACCCTCTCAGTGATGTCATCAACGCGCCGGACGACCGGTGGAACGATGGAACCTAATTTTAATCTGGCTGATGTTCTAAGGGTTTTTAGGGTTCACCAAACATCATTCTATCTGACGAAGGGCGTCACGTAGTGTTGTGGGAGAGGCAGAAACATCCACCCGTTCATCTTGAACACGAAGATGTCTGGGGATTGTGCTGGTCTCATTCTGTCATTTTATCACCTCAAACACCGCATCATAACCGTCACTTTGTCCATGTCTGGCGCACTTCTTTAGGATAAAGACTTCTCTGGTTACATATATTTCAGTAAACCCTCCTTCGCTATACTTTCTATAAGGAAGGTAATCCCATGTATACACCGAACAAGATATTGGGAATGTGTGTGTGTGTGTGTGTGTGTGTGTGTGTGTGTATCATATGGCTAAGCTTTCTCTTTATAGCTAACCTAGCTTAAGCCATAAGAGCGTTTACCATCACTTGGCGACCGCTGTCCGTCCGTAAACATTTTTACATTTCAATCTTGTCCTTCGAAATCATCGAACTGATCTTCGTCAAACTTCTTAGGGATGTTCCTTGCATGGCAAATCTTCAACACAGAACTCTTTCTTTGACCCCGACCTCCCAGCATGACAGTCGGGCTGCTTTTAAAAGCAGTCCGACCGTTAAATTTTTTGGTACTTTTTGATATGCTCCTCGGAAACTACTGGACCAATCGGAACCAAACTTGGCAGGGATGGTTCCCCGGTGGTCACTCGTCTGTCCTGTGTCCGGTGACCCTGAACACCATCCATACTGGCCGCTCTTACTGAAAACATAGAGTCTTCAAATCGCCATAACGCCATAGTCGTAAGTCAGAATTGGCATTAAGATATTAAACACGTACAATAAGATTTTCCGTAAGGTTTATATTTTCCTTGATTATGCAAATGAGGCTTACTTAAATCGAAATTTCACATAAGACTTTCCTCCTCAGAGACCATTAGCCCAATAGGAAACAATTTTATCAGTGATGGTCTCTGGGTGGTCCCTCTCCAAAATTGTCTGGCGACCCAGACCATCTTCCAAATTGGCCGCTGTTCTCAATACATAATTTTGACGTATTTTCTCAATTATACAGATCAATCATTATTAAAAAAAAAAGGGAATAATTTGGCAAATCTAAAACCAAATGAAGGATAAATGTTCACGCTAACCTTTAGTTACTATTTAGCTGTTTTTCTGTGGTCGATTGCATGATCGGCTGTAAAATGGTTTCGCATAACATCAGATGCAATTGCTTCTCCTGCAGCGTGTGAAGTAAGGGTGTCCCCCTTTCAAAATTTCACGCCATACGTGAGACAGACTAACAGTTCATGGAACGGCTTTTTAGAGTGTCCAGCCTGTCTTGTGGAAGAGACAATAGTCGCAGTCTATATTCTAATTGACATATTTGTTATAACGTGATAAGAACGTATACTTTACGTCTATTCCTTTATCACATATCAAAGTTTTTACTGACGATTAAGATATACCAGGTGCCAAGAAATATTTTTGTTCGAGTATTGTACCATTCACGAAAAAATTAAATCTCATTGTATAAAGGAAACATAAATCCCTAAACAATAATTTACAGCAAGAATCAATAATATTCAAGCTAGCGTACGAGACCGAATCATCATCGACCATCGAATCCCCAGAGACGCGCTGCATAATCATGGGAGAGCTTGATGACCCAGAACTGTGCCACAAGATGCGACAGATGTGGCCTACATGATGCTCAAGCCATCCCGCCTCGGCTACTGCATCTCTCTTCCCCTCCGCTGCCGCTGGCCCGTTAGCGTGACCTTCTGTTTCTCACTGTGAGGTAGCCAGCTATCTTTTGCCGACGTACCCGCGACAGATGCTCGAGGACCAGTTGACCTGCAATGCCACGCCGACTCCACGGCCACCAACTGCTTCGTTTACTCCCGGTGAATAGGCCGGAGGAAGAGGGGTAATCTTGGGAAAAAATCATACCAAACTGTAGTGAAGGAAAATCCAAGTTCGTAGCGGGTTGAGGCAAAACTAAGTTCAGAACGAATTCGATAAGACTAGAGGAGAGAAAGTGCAAGGAGAGTAGTATATAGACTAGAGCAGGGACGGGAGCGGACTGAAGAACTGTAGTAGAAAGTGTGTAGAAGGAATGGCCAGGACAAGAGGCGGGTGGAAATGACGGGCAAAGCAAGTACTGTGTGGAGAGAGGCTAGTAAAGGAACGGGTGTGTGACGATAGACCTTCAGCAAAGAATCTTTGTGTTATATATACAGGACTTGTGTGTTGATGTAGGGTTCTGACGTCAGGAAATAAAAGTTGGCAATCATGAAGTCGGCCGTCCACAACAATGAAGTATAAAGACATATATTTACCCTTGTGATGGAAAGAGTCTTGGATTCGCTTAAGAAGTAAGACGAAGACATTAACGATGGGATACACATGATGCTCTTGTCTTTGAGGGTAAGATGAATGTACCTAGAAGGACTTGTTTCGGTTCAAGAAATTCCTGTTGTACGTCCTACGTCAAAGACACATCTCGCAACTCATGAATAATTAACTGACGGTCAGGTTTACGCGTACGGTACCTGAGAGAAACGATCTCAAGGCACGTACGTACTCCGTCACTTTCGCTCAGATCATCAGGTAATCTCATCAGTTAATCTCAGGTCTTAGATTGAAGCAAAACTACAGCCAGCACAGAACCAATTTCCAGTCATTATAAGCCCTAATTATTATTATCATTATTATTATTATTATTATTATTATTATTATTATTATTATTATCATTCTAATTGATCAACGTAATGTGACAACTTTATTTTTTTTTTCATTTTTGGAAAAGAATTAGCCGTATGATGATGAATTCTTGTATCTTGATAAAAACCGGAAACAATTTATCGACCCGTTTACGTGTACTATATCATCATCATCATTATCATCATTACAGACATCAGTAACACTCTAGCCTCACGTGTGCCAGGAACACTCCATCTTCATAATGAACATCATTCCTTTCGTTGTATAGAGCTCTTAGAAGCACACTTCATCATTCGAGTACTCCACTTACATAACAATCGAGTGGACTCCAGCTATCAAAAGCTATCAGCGAAACGAACGTAGGATCGACCCATAAACCTCTCTACTCCATCACCTGGACCATGATTTAACTTTTGTTGGGTGGTATTTGTGGCGGCTGTTCGCCCGCGGACCAGCAAGGCCGCCAAATGCAGGGGTGTCCATTGCCCTGAGGTTGACTGTACGTAGATTACAGGCAGTTGTCACGGCTCATCCACCCCACACACCCGGTCCATTTCTCAAGGGATATAAATGGCTCATCTGGGAAAGTATAGGGAACAGTGATTTGTGTGAGGCGGGGTATGAAACATGGCTGTTATACATGGCTCCTTAGGGAAGTGAAGGAAATACAACTCATGTGGAGAGAGAGAGAGAGAGAGAGAGAGAGAGAGAGAGAGAGAGAGAGAGAGAGAGAGAGAGAGAGAGAGAGAGAGAGAGAAGAGAGAGAGAGAGTGTGTGTATTGTTCTTGTTGAAAGCAAGCAGATATGGCTCGTCCGAGTTGGGGTATGGCACACTCGTGCGAGAGCAGGACGTAGTTTGTGTAAGGATACAAGACAAAAGAGCCACATGAGGAGGGAGAAGCTTCTGAGAGTGGTGGGCAATATGGTCTACCACTACCACTGCTGCCACTACTACCACTACTTCTAATGGTAATGCCATCAACAATGATAATAATGATAAGGAAAATAGTAATGATTATAACGAAGATAATGGTGATAATACTGAATGACTTTTTGGCTAAAGTGCCGCCAAAAACTGGAAATGTACGGAGAAAATGCACTTGATAATGACTGGGGCCGTCACAGAGGGAGGTGGAGTTAAACATACAGCCTTTCAACGAGCATTGTTGGTTATCTGACTCGTTCTCAGTGGTTGGTTTGGGGCTATTCTTCTATGCGAACCAATTTCATAGCAATTCTATAACAATCAAAGACCCTTTGTGGCCTCCTCAATCCTTTGGCGCTACTGCTCATAGGTTAACCATGAGTTACACAATAAAGTAGCCGCTGACAGCGGCACAAATCAGTGAAATTGTCGTAGTCTGTACGGAGCTCGGAGGGTCTTGATGGTGTCCAACTTCAACTCGACGACAAGGAAAGTAGATGATAGCTTGAGCGATGACTTGGGTGTCGATGGCTTGCGTGACGAGGAAATTACCAGGGTTTGCGTGATGAGATGGTAGCGATGCCCCGTGTGAGGCGGGAGGAATCATGGCTACCACGGCTTATGTGAGGGGAGAGGGCCTCATGATTATCTTGGTTTGTGTGTGATGGAGGGACTCATATCTTGTGTCAAAAGCTGATGTGAAATGTGTGTGTGTGGCTACAGTTTCTGTATTTCGAAGGGAGAGTTTTACATTCGTGTTTATCCTATCCTTACGTCCTTCAAAGAAATTTGTACTGTCTACATCAATCTGTTTAAAAACTTTTAGGCTTTGATCAGTTCACCCACTCACGCTTCTCTCTCCCATGATGGGCAAATTTAAGGCTTCTAGCCTTTCACTGTATCTCAGCTCTCAATTCTGGTCCCATATCTGTTGTCCTCCTATAAACCTTCTCTATTAGTTTTTTTGTGATTCTTCTGAACATCTTGAAGAATATTTCAAGAAGTCTGTCTCGTGCATCTGCACACATCTTCAGTCGATAATGGTAGTATTTCACCAGCATCATCGAGTCTTGTATGGATGAAGACCATTTAGTAGTCTGTTAGTGTCTTATCTGGACATCTCAGCTTTTCTAAAACCTCCTCCTCATTGCATCTCACTGGTGTTGAGGCTATTGTGTCTTCCAATAAGAAAACTCTTGAATTTGTAATTTAGTTCATCACATATTCTTAAATCATCCTCAACAATCTCTCCTCTACATCCCTTACCCTAATTGGCTGGTCTTTGACAATTAACTCCTGATGAATTTATGGAAAAGTTTTGGATTTTCTCTTGCCTTGTCCACACTGTTTTTTCAAGTTTCTATTGTTCCTCCTTTCTTATCCTGCTGTGCCTGTCCCATGCTCTCCCATACCTTGCAAATGCTTGAAGACTGGAATGCTTTCTATATCTTCGTCACTGCACAACTCGAAGCTCCTTTGCATTTTGACATCTTTTATTAAAACATTCTTCCTCCTTTCACGACGTGTGTGTGTGTGTGTGTGTGTGTGTGTGTGTGTGTGTGTGTGTGTGTGTGTGTGCGCGCGTGCTCATAATAACCTTTCAGCCAACAAATTAGCGACCGTCAGCTTTGCAAATTTCATGCCACTGTAAAAGATAACGAGGCGATCATTAACTTCCTGCGAAGGTGTGGATTAATTAAGGTTGAAAGGCAGGGCGTGAGTCCCGTGTTGGACGACCATCCGGACAACAAGGGCCCGTGCTCCATTGACTCTCTATGGTGCAGTATGCCTTGCATAAATTACGATTTTAATAGTTTGCCTGCGAGAACAAGTGTTTGACGGTAAACACACGTAAAAGTGTGTTTAAGTGTGTTTAAGAAAGCTTCTGAGTAAACCATGTTTGAGGATGTATGTTAAAACGCATCCAAGCGCGGGTGTTTGAACTTTGCGAGTGGATTAACGTTTGTGTGTTTGAGGATGTATGTGTCTGCATGTCTGTATAATGCGTATATATGACTTACGTAAAGATAATCGTACATTTTACGGTTCTAACTACGTGTCAGCCGTTGTAGATCTTGAGGATACTCAGAACACGACTTGCAGACGTTTATCATTTCACGTCACCTGAAACCACACGATGCAACGACGACCGCCAGCAGTGGTAGCTACCCATCCTTATAACCACAGGATCTTTCCTTCCCCTGCTGCGGACGATGCCCCTCCCGGCCTGATTGTCTTCCTGTGACACCAGTGGGCAGCCCATGTCGTTCTTATCACCAACTGTGGAGGGAGACAGCGGGAGTAGGTCCGCGACCAGCAACACTGACACAGCACCCCGCGGGCAGGCAGCCACCCTGGCTGCTGTGTGTTCTCAGTCTGTTACGTTACTCTTTACAATCTCGATGTTGTCCAAGGAAAACGCGCAATTCTTTTGCGTTAGCATAAACAAGCATAGGAATAACACAGTGTAAATAGCGGAGCCGAGTTATGAAATTACATTAATATGACCTTATATTACCCTGATAAAATTACATTAACATGACTTTATATTACGCTGATGATATTTTGTATTTCTTTGATGAAGTTGTGGTTTTCTTTGTTTGCTCATATGTCCGTGTAACGCTTTGGTCATTTGTTTTCTTAACATCCGTCGTGCTCAGCGCGCGAGGCTGCGCGAAGCGTCGGCAATATACTCGCATATCACCGTGAAGACTCCACTCAAATACCCGCTTGAACACCAGCACACTCTCCACCAAAGTGCCATTACTCCCACCCTCATCACCACAACCATCACTACCCCAACACAAACACCAGCACCCTATCACCTCCCACCACCTATTTACTGCCTTACCACCGCCGTCCTTCTACGTTTTTCATCATGCGCGTCCTCTATCACCCTACTGCCGTAACCTCCACAACCACTCAAGCACAACCTCTATCCATCACTCCCAGTCTACATCGCAAGACATACTGCCATAGCCACGGTAGCTGTAGACTCATCACACATGAGTGTGAGAACCAACCTCCATCTGCATCACTTTTTATCATAGACAATTTTTTCTTAAAAATACGACCAAGTTCTTACTCAGTACTTGTCAGTGACAGTTATTGAAAAGGAAACATCCTACATTCCTACGTGCTTTCGACAGAGGATCAACGCAACAGCTCTACGTACCTGGTCCAGAACTACACACATCCCATTTAGTAGTGAACACTCTTAGGTAAACGTGAGAAAGTAATAAAACCCAACACATTGGAACTACAAACTTTTACATAAATAATGGTGCGTGCCTCTGCCGCCTGTCTTGCCAGAGGAGTTTAACAAAATTATGTAATCTAAACACCAGAGAGCACAGAGAAGTAACCGTATCAACTGTGAAAGTCTTGATGTGCCATGATGTCAGCGCTTATGTGTTGGTAGCCTAGCAAGTTCCTACCTTCAGTAAGATGCAGTGTTTCCGTTGGCTCTTTTATTGTCTTCAGTAGAGTATAGACGGTTCTGTTAACATTTACTTGATGGTTGGGATCTGGTTGCAGCATGTACACTGGAGTATCAAGGGTGTGACGAATACCACGATTTTGAATCATCAGTCAAGGTAGGACCCGACCCCCTTCTTACCCGAGACGAGAGTCGCAATAATTTTGCAATGTCGTATTATCAGTATGTCAGCTCATTAGGAAGAGCAAAATCCTCCGTGACTATTTGTTCCTGAGGAGTGAGACGTCATGACCATAACAGCTGTTGGCTTCACTCTTAAACTTGTAACGATTTCATAAAACAAGAAAATGTCAGTTAATGACGTAACACCCCACTTCAGGGAGGTGGTGGCCCAAAAGACTGGCTCAGTGTGTCGGTTGGTTGGTTGGTTTTAGGCCTATCAATTGCCAGGGTTATTAAGGCCACCAGCGTCAAGCTACATCCGCCAATCTTGCTAGACATCTCTAACACCTTCATCTGGTGTTTAAGACCACATACACTCCACTATGATTGTAACCCATGAATGGTTATTACCAGCGCTCACCTAATACATGCCGTTTGATGCTACTACTGCATGGAAGAAAACAGACACACAGTGCTTTTCATGATATTTTCATTCGTTGTTTTTTGCTTATGATGCTGAAGTGTTAAGAATTTTCATCTGCGAATATTGGTTGTTATGAGGACGCCTAGTCTTGTAACGCAAAGCTATGGATTTGTTTTTCTTCTCTTTGTCCTTCTCTCTTCCTATAACCTAGCTACATGAACGAGTTTGGTCTGTAAAACACTTGAGGAGCTGAAATCAATCCTCATAATCTCTATCGTAATTTTTTGGTTTACGAATTATTTTACCTTTTCAAAAGGCAGGGTTCCGATCGTGACTATACATTTGTCCTTGCCATGATGGCTATTGTAAGAAGAACAACGCTATATATTTTATTGATCTAACGTTTTAAAAACATTTAACGATGATTATATCTTTTTTTTTATTATACTTTGTCGCTGTCTCCCGCGTTTGCGAGGTATATAACGATGATAAACATACATATTTTGCGTGGTAGTCAGGGACCTCCGAGGTGTAGCGTTGCTGACCTCGATGCATTTCTGGGAAGCCCAGGGTCGAGGGCATCGGCTCGAATCCTGGTTGTGGCAGTCGGTCCACAGTCAACCCAGCTGTTCATCCCTCTCTAGGGGTTGGTCGATGGTTTTGGTATGCATAAATGATATAGCTTATAGTTCATATAGTGACCATGTTATGTTGACTATCTTCACCTCTGGTTTCTTGGTCTGTTTCCAGATACATATCCAACAGCTATGTAAAAAACCGTCGATACGACGTGATGTGTTCCATTATCAGTTAATAACCTGCAGTTCACGTTAAAATAAGCAAATTGATGCTTTCCCGGAGTCTTCAAAATCATACGTATAATATCCATGCCACAAATATATTCAAGCACGAATTGAGGAAACTGCACTTGAAATGGCACGGGTAAAAATGGAAGAAGTACATTGTCATCAAGAGTTCGATGTTCTGCCGAGTAAGGAATCTGATTATGAAATGTTTTTCTTCTGTGATGGTGTTATGAAAGTGTTTCTTTCATTGTCGCTGAGGCCTACGTCAGCAGGCGTCCAGCAGGGGTCCACTTCAGCAGGCGTAACGGTGTCTCTGGGGTCCACTTCAGTAGGCGTAACGGTATCTCTGGGGTTCACTTCAGTAGGCGTAACGGTATCTCTGGGGTCCACTTCAGCAGGCGTAACGGTGTCTCTGGGGTCCACTTCAGTAGGCGTAACGGTATCTCTGGGGTTCACTTCAGTAGGCGTAACGGTATCTCTGGGGTCCACTTCAGCAGGCGTAACGGTATCTCTGGGGTCCACTTCAGTAGGCGTAACGGTATCTCTGGGGTCCACTTCAGTAGGCGTAACGGTATCTCTGGGGTCCACTTCAGCAGGCGTAACGGTATCTCTGGGGTCCACTTCAGCAGGCGTAACGGTATCTCTGGGGTCCACTTCAGCAGGCGTAACGGTTTGTCTAGGGCCCTCGTCAGCAAGCTCAACGGCGTCTAGTGCCCACAACAGTAGGCTCAACGGTGTCTGGAGCCCACCACTTCAGTTGGCGTAACGGTATCTGGTGCCCACTTCAGCAGGCTTAATGGTGTCTGGAGCCCACCACTTCAGTTGGCGTAACGGTATCTGGTGCCCACTTCAGCAGGCTTAACGGTGTCTGGAGCCCACAGTAGTCGGCTCAACGAGGGATCTGAAGCCCCTCCAACCACAGACTTAACATCTCTGGAACCCACGCCAGCAGGCTCACTGGTCTTCATGGGTATACCCACGCTGCTATCGTTGAGATGTACGTGGACGAAAACATAAATTACGAAAATAAAATAAATGATATTGTACCTCAGAATCTGACGAGAATAGTTAAGTTGATAAAGATATAAAAATGAATTATTCCTCTTTCGTTGTCTCTGGGCAGAGGAAGAGACCGACCCTTCTTGTTGCTTTAGTAAACATCAGAGCGACGAGACAGAGTCAGGAGTTTTATGATGAAGTTACTGTTGTGGGAGTGTTTGACCTCCACCTTCCCTACCACCCACTACTTCCCCTTCATATCTTCAAACCATCCAAAGCTCTTCCCTCACTCTCGTGTAGCTCACCTTCTCCAAACCTTCCAGTCACTTACGACCCTCATATACCTTGGCCCTCCAGCAATGCACGACCTTCCCAAACAACCACCAACACCTCCCACTTACCCTCGAGCTTATCCATCCGTCTTCGTCTCATTCCCCAAGTAGCTATTCACCTCCACCTAATAACCTTCCAGTCATCTACCATCTCCTCCTCACTCTCCACACATCTACCACCACCTCATATCCCAGTCACAGACAACTTTCCCCTAAGCCTCCGGTCATCCATTACCACTTCACCCTTCTGTCATCGTCACTATCACCTCCCTCATCATCTTTTTACCACCATTCCTCCATCATCCCCCTTGTCATCCATCTCCTGATCCTCCAGCCATCCTCCACACCCGTGTACCCATTGATCATCGCCTCCTTCCAGTCACACTCTCTCCGAGCGGTCCCTGTACCTCTGCCTGCTGCTAGGCAACGCCTCTGTCATTTTTTTTACGTTAGCCAAGACGACACCAACAACTCTGTGCACTAACCAAGGCCATCTCAACGCTTATATATATATATATATATATATATATATATATATATATATATATATATATATATATATATATATATATATATTTAGAGAGAGAGAGAGAGAGAGAGAGAGAGAGAGAGAGAGAGAGAGAGAGAGAGAGAGAGAGAGAGAGAGAGAGAAATATAGATAGATAGATAGATAGATAAACAGACATATATACAGATAAATCAACCACTAAGGTATGGATGAAGAGCTGGGTTGACTGTGGACAAACTGCCTCAACAAGGATTTGATCCTATGCGGTCTATCCTGGATAACCTGTGAGAGTAATAGAACGTAACTGATCTAACAGATCCCACCAACGTACAGATATCAATCAGTTAATCTTGTGCAGCCATCTGGTCGCCTACATGAGCTGCAGCTTATGACATTATCTACCTTTGTTGTGCAGAGAGAGAGAGAGAGAGAGAGAGAGAGAGAGAGAGAGAGAGAGAGAGAGAG
This sequence comes from Panulirus ornatus, assembly GCF_036320965.1. Classification (NCBI taxonomy): domain Eukaryota; kingdom Metazoa; phylum Arthropoda; class Malacostraca; order Decapoda; family Palinuridae; genus Panulirus; species Panulirus ornatus. The sequence continues at coordinate 72,437,952 of NC_092227.1, read as the reverse complement.
AGAGAGAGAGAGAGAGAGAGCTTGACTTCAGAGATGATGTCATAGTCATTAAGTCCTTCACATCGCCTCAGGTCCTGGTGTCGGTCATGTGAGAGTTCTGATGTGCTGAGGCTACTCATTAGCCCTCCTCTGTTCAAACCTTTTGTTCAGTCTCTTCCTCATTCCCCATCTTGTGCTCCTCCTTTTTTCCCCCTTCCACCTCAGGGCAGCTGGGGTCATGGGAAGACCGCTGTAGGGGATCCTTCATCACCATCATCCCCACAGGTGCCATTTATTCTCGCTCCAGGAATTTAAGTCTATCGGGTGCTCACTCGCCCACGATTCACTTCTGTATCATTTACAACTGTAATGGTTATATTCAACCAGCCACGTCTGATGTATAATATATAAAGACTTTCTCTCTCTCTGATTTCAGGTAGTGTGGCTCCGTAGAGTGATAAGATTTCGCACCCGTCCACAAGGTAAACTGAACTCATGATAGTTTGTATCATACTTCTCACGTCAGTGAGTCATCTCTGTACTCTATAGCATCTTGGAAGATCATCCTAATTATTGCCAAATATCTGTTTCGTCCAGTGAATTCGCTTAGAAATCTCCCAGAGTCACGCCACCTGCCAGACGTGGATGAAAACATTAGTAACGAACAAAAAACACGAGTAAAAAGGTATTGCCGACAGTGCAAACCTGGGAGCGAGTTTTTACCTGTGTGGCGCAGGAAGCAGAGCAACCTCACGAAGGACGCCACGTAGGAGTCATTGACTGACGCGCACGGGGACAACGCGCGGGGCGCTCGCTCCAGCATCTCCCGTGATGCCTGGCTCATTAGGTACTCTCTAACCCGCGACAGAGGTCGCGAGTATGAATCTGAGCTCGGATTATTTCAGAGTCTTTGGCTCAGATCAAAGGTTCTGGCTGAGGATTTGTTTGTTCTGAAGGACAAAGTTACGTATTATCAGGAAGATAGTTCCATGCCCTTCGTCCGTCACTTAACAGTGAGGCTGTAACTTCGATGGTATTCTTACTAAACTTAAGGAAACTGCCTCAAGCTATTGCTCCTAACAAAATCAGTATGCACATTTATATTGCAAATAAACACACCGTTAGTAAGTCCGACGCGATATCTTTTGACACTACTGAACAACGGAGGTGAGACATGGTGTATAGTGAAAGGTAAGGTTTATATGGTAGTGAGGGACGGTGTATGGTGGCGAGAGACGACTTGTGGTGGTGTAGAACCGTGTGTGGTGGTAATAGTGAAAGAAATGATTGGTTATTAGAGGTGGTGGATATTGGGGAGATATGGAGCGTTGTGGTGAAAGGCTGTGAATAGTGGTGAGGGACGTTGGTCAGTGGCAGGGAAGCGTTAGAACACGATGGCTGGCGTTGACGGTGTTGAAAGGTGGATGGTCACTCTTGTCACATCACTGAGCAACTGTCCCACATTCCTAGCGTCTCGCGCTGTGTCACGGGTAGCGCAGATATGGTCCGAGATAGATCATGAGTAACGGAGAAGACATGGTGAGTGCATTCGCTGGAGAGAAGCGTCACTCATACAAGGAAGTTCAAACAGCAATAAGTCACTGGGTCGTATCGTTTGAGATACTGAAAGATATCAGAAACTCTCAGCTTAGTTAAAGGTGGGAAGACATACAGATGATTCAAAGGGAAAAGCCTGCAAGTTTGAGTAACTTAGGGAGGTGCAGATAATGTTAGTCGTGAACTTGAAGCGAAATGTCTATCAAGTCTGTTCTTGAATGTATCTGTACTGCTGCTTTCAACCACTCTTATTGGTAAATCAATCCAAATGTTAACAGTCCTATTAAAAGAAATTGCCTCATATGAGGTAAGACGTTTATCCATGAGTTTGTAATCATTACGAATGAAATCATGCGAATCAAGCATTGAATAATTAGTCAGACTGATCTTATCAAAACCTTTGATAATCTTGAGATCGCCTATTAACCTACCGTCTTATAAGCTATTATAAGTCATCTGATCAGTTTTCTAACGATTTTGTTTCACAGGTCGGAGATCATCTCGGCAGCTCGACGCTGTACTTTATCTCCATTTTGCCTTCATCTTTACAAGAAGGGTGATCAAAACTGAATATAATATTCAAGATGAGAAAGTGCCATTGCACTGCAAAGAGGGATGATGACTGCTCTAGACTTTGATACGAAAACCCTTCCTATGAATCTAAGAATTAATTCGCACTTTTCACTACTGTGCACTGCATACATGACTGTAGGTCAACATGGATTATTAAACCCATCTTTTTCTTCAGTTGCCCTTCGCAGCTCCAAGTAATTCATAACATTATTTGCCTCCTTATATCTACTACTGGGATATATAAATCTTTGCACATATCGATATTGAGATAAAATTGCCACGTTTAAGCCCAGTCCATCGGGTTGTCGTGTCAGTTCGAAGCTGCAAACGTTTGATCTTTCTAGTACATTTATTTCCCAGCGCAGCATCGTCTGCAGCTTACAGTGGACGATGCAGCCCTTTTCCAGTTTCATTAATATATGTGAGAAAGAGAACTGGTCCCAATACTGATTGCTCCAAGTGGCACACCACTTGTTACGTTTACCAATCTGAGGCTTGATCATTAACCACGTCTCTTTGTTTATGGTCTGTCAGTCAATTTCTTAACCATCGAAGAACGACCCCATCTGTACCACATGAATTAGATTTTGATTGCAACTTCTGATATGGAACTTTACGGAGGGCGTTTTGAAGATCTAAATAGAGATAAAATCATCAGATAACCGCTATGCTATCATCAGATAACCGCTCTACTATCATCAGATAACCGCTCTACTATCATCAGATAACCGCTATACTATCAGATAACCGCTATACTATCATCAGATAACCGCTCTACTATCATCAGATAACCGCTATACTATCAATAACCGCTACTCATCAGATAACCGCTATACTATCATCAGATAACCGCTATACTATCATCAGATAACCGCTCTACTATCATCAGATAACCGCTCTACTATCATCAGATAACCGCTATACTATCATCAGATAACCGCTATACTATCATCAGATAACCGCTATACTATCATCAGATAACCGCTATACTATCATCAGATAACCGCTCTACTATCATCAGATAACCGCTATACTATCATCAGATAACCGCTATACTATCATCAGATAACCGCTATACTATCATCAGATAACCGCTATACTATCATCAGATAACCGCTATACTATCATCAGATAAATATGATGAAAAGTTAATCCTTTCAGATATCATAAACTAGAAGAAACAACGATAAACTATAAAAATGAGGAAATTGTAATTATATACTTGTGCAATGATCGTGTAGTACGTTAATGAAGATGGCTGTTTGACAAAACTATAAGTGCAATATCAAGGAAATAGAATGACAACAGATGACTTCAACATATGAGGCCCCACGTACGTAAAGTTTCCTTCACTTATGCAAAAATTAGATCACATTGTTATTCCTTGTGACCAAGAATCTATGTAAATGTATGTGTAATGTTGTGGAGTTTGTGTTCGTGTGTGTGTATCTGCACGTGTATGATTCCACGTGCATGTCTTTTCATACGCGTGTGGGTCCGCGCATGTCTGTTTCTGTGCACACGTCTGTCCCCGTGTGCACTGGTCCGCGTGTGTGTTTCACCACTGCATTAACCTCTCTTCACTATGGCTGTATTATGCTTGTGTCTGACGCGCGACACAGGTATGACCAAACTACTCGATCTGGGCGTGGAGTCCACTTTCTGTGGGTTCCTTCAAACAGTGGACTGAGGATGTATGATGAAGCTGAGGAACTTGTAATAATGTCTATCTTGAAGGATGATGATGCTTACCCCAAACTATTAGCCTTCAAACCCTTATTCAGAAAGAATATGAGCAAAAGCTGTTAGACTTAAGAATAAGTGAAATCACCACAAGCAAATCCATCTATCTCCACAATATCATGCAAGAAGAACCATATATATATATATATATATATAATATATATATATATATATATATATATATATATATATATATATATATATATATATATATATATATGCTGAAAAACACATGGAAAAGGAAACACAAGAGTTAGGTTATAGAATATTCATGGGAGTTTGCCTCTCCATTTGGTATTGAACAAACCCAATGTAAATTTTGCCAACAAATCTGTGTCCACATCAGGCAACAACATTCTAGACTTGACCGTTGTAAAGTTATTGAATTCAGAGATGACTCTCACCAAACATGACGACATGTGTGCCAACATTTCAATCGAGAACACCGTTCTACCTCGGGTACTTGAAAAACATCATAACTTTGCTTATTGTGAATAATTCATTGTCGTTTTACTGTGGCACATTTTACTTCCCATGTAAGGTACAGAAAAATGTGTTCGTTGTTGCCCAATTCTTGCTCACGCTTTCCTCACGCCGTAACCTATAGTGTATTTCAGTCATTGAGGCCCCAGTCCCTGGACCTTTTGTGTGTTCTATCTCCTCTTTTGCGCCACAGCCCCCAAGATGAGCAGGAGTGCGTGATGAACTCGCTGTTTTTGTCGTGAAAATCAAGGTCAAGATGTGTGGTGAACATGACGCGCTACACTTCTGAGTGGTAATATTTCTCTCCGTATTAGTACGTATGTCTGAATTCATTATTCTTATTTATTTCAGTACATAAGCATCTATGATTTTTTTTTCTTACAGTGTAACACAACTATGAAACACACACACACACACACACACACACACACACACACACACACACACACACACAAACACACACGCACACACACACACACAATCATTAACCTTCACCCACAAACAACGTACGGGGTCAAGACAAAATAACCTAAATGTTTCACTGTCAAAACTTGGCTTTCTGTTGCTTATTAGGCTATTGCGTTCTGGTTAACGTGCCACTAAGGTTAGACCAGGTCAGGTCAGATCAGACCAGATAATTGACGGGAAAAAGACACAAAAATTATCATTTTCCAGTATCATCATCTGGAAGGTATTATGTTCAGGATGACATCAACGAACTAAGATATAACGTAAAGGATATATAATCCTGGTTATCATATACCAAGGAAAGAATATAAAATTATTAATTTTTTTTCGTGTTTAACCTGATGACGTGAGCAGAGCCAGTACAATAATTCGTTTTAACTGTAATTCCTCGTAATACAGATAATGATAATTGAGGAACGTACTAAGAAATGTAGTGTGGTGCATCAGCTTGTCTAACGCTTTGGTAAAGCAGCGACTTCACCTTCTGAAGCTTAGGGTCCGACGATGCGACCCTTAGGTCATATCGTGACCTTCACTTTCACCCTTGAGGGTTTGGTCACAAACCACGTCACCATATCTAAGGGTCGTAACATGGACCCTATGGGTCATACCCTCGCTGCTTAAGGGGTTTAAAGTTTCCTGAACAGCGAGGGTATGAAGCTTGGTTTTTCTTTGGCGTCAGCAGGAGTCCTCCCGCCTTACACACACACTTCGCTGATGATCCCTCCATCCCCCATGGTGGACCTCCACTCCTGGGCTCCACACGGACCGTGGATATTCCAAGGATCGAACAGTCCGTGTGTTCACGGTGACTGAGGGAGATGACTAATAGGCCTGTACACGACAGGTGATCAACTGTCGTCCCTCGCTTACCTACCCGACCCCACGCCTCTCCGAATAATGCACTAATAATGAGAAAAAAACGTTGATTCTAAGTCATACATGATGGAGGAAACACTTCCTACCATCATCTCCTGCGTACCTCTCTTTATAACGGACGCTCTTCATTACCTCGACATAACGGCTGCTCCATAACCTCCTCCCTCCCCCGCCCTCCAATAGCACCTTGGGCAGGGCGAGCATCAGGTTGAGGTGAACTGGTTAGCAGGTTGAATTATCTATCATTTTCCGTCGTGGATGCAGGAAAGAGGCGGGGGAGAGGATTTCATGGCGTGCCACGCCTTTCTATTGTGTGTGTGTGTGTGTGTGTGGATGTGGGTGGGTGTGGATGTGGGTAGGTGTGGATGTGGGTGTGTGTGTGTGTGGTGTGTGCGTGCTCATATGTTTTTTTTGTGTGTGTGGATGTGTGTGTGTGTGTGTGTGTGTGTGTGTGTGTGTGGATGTGGGTGTGTGTGTGTGTGGTGTGTGTGTGGTGTGTGCGTGCGCGTATGTGTTTTTTTTTTGTGTGTAGAGCATGAATACTATTTGCGTATCACAGGGAGAAAGTCTTACTCTTGTATTGCACTGTCACTTAACCTTATACAGCACCAATCCTTCCCTTTAACATATACACACACCCACATCCCAGCTTAAGCCAGGTACCCATTTATCGACTAGCCCCGAGGGGAAGATCAACACCTGTGTTGGGTGTGGGCCAATTGCCGCGCCCAAGATTTAAACTCACGCGGGGCCCGGCCCCGGGCAGGCCCATGCGTAGCGGGCCCGTGCGTAACTCACGGTCAGTAACGCTAATCGCTGCATCACGAAAGCCCGTGTGTGTGTGTGTGTGTGTGTGTGTGTGTGTGTGTGTGTGTGTGTGTGTGTCATAGTTGTATGACAGAACTAGGTGTTTATTTTCTGATACTTTGAGAAACACTGGACGTGAGGTTCACTACATGATCCCTCCTCATTGTTGTATTTCATGGTGTACTGAAATTTCACAGCAGACAATCCAGGATTATAGCTTCATCTCCTGTTGATTGTGTAATCACTCGATTACCATGTAATTAGATGCTCATTTTTCTTTTTGCTATGACTTAGCTCAGACGATTAGTTTACATGATAAAAAACTAAGTGTTTTCACGCCTGCTGTTTTCTTTCGCATGTGATAATTTGTTCAGCACTAATCTATTCCGTCTAACGTGATACCAGCAGATCTAATACTTGAGGTTCATGACACTCCGTGGCACCTGCATGAAAATATGTTTTATATAATGAAACTACTTATAAAACAGCCACACACACACACACAGTTACTCGACACTACGCACCATGTTCCATCTCACGCCCGATCTGAGCTCGTGTGTGCGCGTCGGGTGGCTTCCAGCACAGACCACAAACACTCTGGGAGACCCACAACTCATTATTCTCCGAGAATTGTTTCTAAAGCTTCGAACTTCTGAGGCTTCGAACGGTTCCTCCTCACGTGATCGAACGCGGCATCTGCCGCGTATAGGAAAACGAATAACGAGAGAGCAGACACTTCACGTAGCGGGCCTGCCATGTAACACAGAACTAGCGCCACTTCAGGGAGTAGATAGATAACTTTGCCATCACGCCCACACACTAGGGTCAGCGAGCACTTTGCAAATATCTAATATACTTCAGGACTGTTAGATCACAGGGTGAATGGAGGTAACTAGTGGCAAGGAGAGGGGCAAGTGACTGTTGAGTGGCGTAAGAGGTACTTGAGTGTGTGGGAGCACGCTGGAGGCTGGAGGCGTTGGAGTGTTGGTCCAGCAGAGCGGGTGTCGGGGCCAGAGGCTCCCACTCAGGCCAACACAGTGGGAAAAACTTTGTCACCGGTCAGTTGTCTCAGTGAAGGAAGGGAGGCTGAGCTGGTCTGCTACTGTATGATGAGATGAGAGATAGGAAGAGAGAAATATGTGTCTGCGTGGGTCTAGATCTTTGTTTCAGTTTGATTATGATAATGTTAGTAATAATGATAATAATGATAATAGTAATAGTAATAATGATAATGATAATAATTGCTTTTGCTTTGTCGCTGTCTCCCGTGTTAGTAATAATAATAACAATAATACCAGTAATAATGATAATAGATTAATGAACAGAAATAAAAGTAATGATAGTAATAAGAGTAATGATTATGAAAAAATTAGTATAAGTATTAATAACAATATTGATGATAGTAGTATAAACGCTTATTGAATTAGCCTGCAGCTGATGGCTTCAATAATGAAAACGTAGGAAAGTGAACGCTAAACAAAGACAATTTACACAACTATGAAAATGAAGATGAATACAGATTCTACTGTTTATGGGTGATCTTCACTGTACTGAATGGTACTGTTCTATATTGTTCTTATGTCGAGCTGTGACTTGGGGAAGGGGGATATCTGGTGGCAGTGGTGACACTGGTGCAATGGTGTCACCCCGATCTCTTAATTTGGTTAGATAGTTTCCACTGTCCCTTCATTTTCCCTTTCATAAACCTTTCTATATTTCATTTAAGGCTCAGCTTTGAGGAGGACTTTTGTCCGTGACTAGAGCCTCCAATATATATATATATATATATATATATATATATATATATATATATATATATAATGATAGCCACATCATCTCAGAAAATTCTCCAGTTACTGTCAAAAGCCTCGGCAGGAAGCCGACATAACAGTGAGGTTGCGTGACGGCGTCGACCCTACCTGCCCTCACTCACTCTCTCCAAGCAGCGGGGCATCATGGTAAATGAAAACGGGAATGTCTCCCTCTTGTTTCCGCGGTGACCGACAAATGCCTCTTTATCCCCAGCATAGGGAACGGTCACGTGATAAGGAGAGAGAGAGAGAGAGAGAGAGAGAGAGAGAGAGAGAGAGAGAGAGAGAGAGAGAGAGAGAGAGAGAGAGAGGTTGCTGTGGATGCAGCAGCTACGGCTCCCGCGGAACCACGAATATTACCTTACTGAAGAAACGGATTAGTCTTTAGGATTTAGCGTGGCGTGACGGGTGCCGTTACGAGCGGGCTGTGATTCTGTGAAAGCCGTCACTCATCGCTGGCGTCACAAGCCGGTTGGCGGAGCCTCATCACCCTCTGATTGTCTCCAAATTGACAAGATTATCCGATTTAACAATTACGACGATCTTTTTAAATTCTTACTTCCGTTCTGAAGGTTTGAGGTTCTCTCTTCCAGTTACGCTGGAACTTGGAGATTCCACTTAAAAAAAAGAGATACAGTAATTCTTCGACGTTAAGAAAAAAAAGAGAGAGAATTCATCCACTCTTTTTTCCTCCTTTCCTTCCTGTAAGCGTGGGTGAAGAAGTCTTCGGTTTCCCAGGAAGCTACGGGTTGGCTCCGTTGTCCAGTATCTAGTTAACGCCCACCCGTCTCCAGTCACCGGCCTCATGAACAGAATCTCAGCTACAGAAGTAGATAGTACGGTGTATGTGTTCTAACTTCACAAAACATTCATTATACACAACTGTATGTACTCATGTACGGGATCAGGATGAAGGATGGATCTATATCTCTGTTGCAGCTCATGGCTGTGTGACGCCATTAGTTTAAGTTTTTAAAAGGTTTATTTATAGCCGCCGTTGGCCAGCGCGGGCATTGAGTTCACAAGATTTGTAGTCGAGCGGAGTCAGTACATTGTGATGTGTTCATTGCTCGGGAAGTTGTATTAAGGCTTGTTACCGCGACCCTCCGGTAACAAAGGGCCGGGTCGTGTGGCTGATACAATATCTCTCGTAGGTCGTGGGTTCTCCGCCCCAGGCGTGGGCGTCGTGACCCAACAGTGACGGCACATCCGCCGCCCAGGTGACTTCCCTGGCTCACTCACATGGTCGGCTGCCCTGACTTGACGGGTTTTCTGATGCGTTTGATGTTGTTTCCACGGGCACTCTGGCGGGCTTTGAACGGGCTCAGAGATGTTCCTCCTTCAACCGGATTTGAACATCTTTCGGACTTGTCTGCCTCCGGTGAAGAAGCTCTGAAATCCCTGCGGCACTTCTCCTGGTGTTCCACCACGGTTGGTGAACTCCCGACGGGTCCTGCTAAACTCGAGGTACTGCTAACGGATATTTACTCCTGCCTGGCACACTGAGGGCATTGCTACAACAGGAGTGTTATTCACCGCCGACCAAGAACTTGCTCCTACTCAGCAGGCGGTCATGGTAGGGCATGACATACGTCAGTGAAGTGGAAACAAATTCACTTATTTTTTGATATCTTTATAAAGTTAAATGTTCCCTTAGGACGTCACATGACTGTCTCGTGGATCATATATCGGTAGAATATTGCTGCACGTTAACTTGTTCGAGTATTTTCGTCAGATCTCATTTCTCTGTCATGCCATACCTTCCAAGTGATGAATTAGCTGTTCATCCTAATGTCCTGTCTGAGTCAGCATCAGCTGATTACGCAGTGTATCATGTCGATACATCGTGTGTGTGTGTGTGTGTGTGTGTGTGTGTGTGTGTGTGTGTGTGTGTGTGTGTTGGAGTTTTCACAGTCTCCTGTCCACCAGCGATGGTGACGCATGTACCGCAAGGCAATTCACAAAGAAACATATCACTTGGAGGAAGAGCATCAGAGAAACAGGATGACACAACTACCTCGACCATGATCGTGGCAGGTGGAGCCGCCCCAGCAGTCACCGTGCAGAGGTTTAGAATCTGCCGTGTCACTTGGTCTGGTTAGAGAAGACAAGTGCAAACAATGGTCAGTATCAGCGGTAAACAAGGACGATAACAGTACATAAGAAGACATTGACACTAATGTATATAGATATGTGTGCGTGCGTGCGTGCTTGTCTGCGTGCGTGCGTGCGTGTGTGCGTGCGCGCGTGTGTGTGTGTGTATCCCTGCGGATGGTAAAGAAGGAATACTGCCCACATATTCCCTGCGTGTCGTAAAAGGCGACTGAGAGGGGAGGGAGCGGGAGGCTGGAAATCCTCCCCTCCAGTTTTTACTTTTCCAAAAGAAGGAACAGAGAAGGGGGTCAAGTGAAGATACTCCCTCTTAGGCTCAGTCCTCTGCTCTTAACGCTACCTCGTTAATGCGGGAAATAGCGAATATGTATGAAAATATATATATATATATATATATATATATATATATATATATATATATATATATATATATATCTTTTTTTTTTTTTTTTTTTTTTTTTTTGCTTTGTCGCTGTCTCCCGCGTTTGCGAGGTAGCGCAAGGAAACAGACGGAAGAAATGGCCCAACCCACCCCCATACACATGTATATACATACGTCCACACACGCAAATATACATACCTACACAGCTTTCCATGGTTTACCCCAGACGCTTCACATGCCTTGATTCAATCCACTGCCAGCACGTCAACCCCGGTATACCACATCGCTCCAAATCACTCTATTCCTTGCCCTCCTTTCACCCTCCTGCATGTTCAGGCCCCGATCACACAAAATCTTTTTCACTCCATCTTTCCACCTCCAATTTGGTCTCCCTCTTCTCCTCGTTCCCTCCACCTCCGACACATATATTCTCTTGGTCAATCTTTCCTCACTCATTCTCTCCATGTGCCCGAACCATTTCAAAAACACCCTCTTCTGCTCTCTCAACCACGCTCTTTTTATTTCCACACATCTCTCTTACCCTTACGTTACTTACTCGATCAAACCACCTCACACCACATGTTGTCCTCAAACATCTCATTTCCAGCACATCCATCCTCCTGCGCACAACTCTATCCATAGCCCACGCCTCGCAACCATACAACATTGTTGGAACCACTATTCCTTCAAACATACCCATTTTTGCTTTCCGAGATAATGTTCTCGACTTCCACACATTCTTCAAGGCTCCCAGAATTTTCGCCCCCTCCCCCACCCTATGATCCACTTCCGCTTCCATGGTTCCATCCGCTGCCAGATCCACTCCTAGATATCTAAAACACTTCACTTCCTCCAGTTTTTCTCCATTCAAACTCACCTCCCAATTGACTTGACCCTCAACCCTACTGTACCTAATAACCTTGCTCTTATTCACATTTACTCTTAACTTTCTTCTTTCACACACTTTACCAAACTCAGTCACCAGCTTCTGCAGTTTCTCACATGAATCAGCCACCAGCGCTGTATCATCAGCGAACAACAACTGACTCACTTCCCAAGCTCTCTCATGCCATATGGCCTCAAAGAGGCAGCCACCACCTTCCCTTCTGACACGTCAAGAATACCCATATCCCCACCTGTCGGCCCCTCCTACAGTGTCCATCTGTTGCCATCGTAACTGCCTGAGCGAGACGTGTCTAGCGCCTTCGATTCCCCTCCACCAGCGGGTATGTAACACCTGGTGGCACCGTTACGTCCAAATCAGTGTTGACCTCTGTCGTGACCTCTCGCCCGGGGGGCAGGACCTGCCGATCTTACGAGGTTCACCTCCCCCTCTCCGACCCCACCTCCTCCCAGGGATCTTTATTGTCTGAATATTCGTTCTATATCCTTCCGGCAAGACTCGAATTCGCGTGCGTGAACTGACGAATGCTGGTTAAGATGTCACGGTCCACATGTAGTAAATCTTACAGTGGATTAATTCAATTGTTATCTTAACATCTACGCATCAGAGTCCTCCATGGTCGGGGTCATTTACTCTATAAGTGAACGATCTGGTTTCCAAAACGTTTGGTTGGTGTCCCACTCTGAGCACGACAGTACACATCTAGAGCACGACGTCACGACCTTTGGGTATGATGACCTGGCCTTTGACCTGATCTTGAATGGTCAAGTTAGTGGTTCCGCCATCATACGCAAAGGTCGTTTCGAGGTGCTCAGGGGTCTTACAATCATCTTCAAGTGGTTAGATATTTGATCTTATTGTTAGAATGCTTTTCTCTTTACTAACAAAAAGTGAAATACTAAAGAATCACTAAAACAAAACTGAGTCTTCCTTTGTGTGGTGAGCAAACACAAGGTTTATCCCAGCGTGGCTGAATGCATTCATACTGTCGAAAGATGAAAATGGATACGTACGGAGGTGCACGTTCGTGTATCCTACCTGACGTCGGGTACCCCAGCACACTCACCTCTGAATATCCTCTCTGCCAGCAACATCTCTCCTCGCTACTCTTTGCGGCACGACCGTAAACAGTAGCGTATCACCCCGTATCACTTCACCTCACCTTCATCACCTTTCTCCAAGTCTCACCACCTCCCTGCACCGCACACCAACCTTGTTTCACCCCTAACCACCTTATCTCAACCCTATAACTATAGCCTAGCCCTCAACCTATCCCCCCCATCCCTCATCTACCCTCCTTACACACTTGCCTCACATTTCGCCAACTATTCCTACTCCTTACCACATACACTCACTCCTTAGTTCATCTGATCTTCCTAAAGTCATCCCTCCGCCCTCACTTCTTGCTCCATAACATTTACCATTTTTGTCTCTGCTGTTCCCTCAGCCGTTATTATCTTATGCTCACCCTATTATTACTCGTCATCACTTACCACCTCCGCTCACTCTTACTACCTTACATCCTTCATCACCACAACTAAACTTGCTCCAACTCACTTAACCCCTTAACAATTTTACTCAACCCTCACTACATTTTTTTCTCACCCTCTCTCACCTCCTGTCACCCTTAACGCCCACTCTCACCCCTTACCGTTTCTCTTCACTCCTCACTACCTCCATTCACCCCTCACTAGCTCTTCTCTGCCATCACCTGCACTGAGCCGTACACCAGAGTTCACAGACACCAGTGAGAGGTAACCAAGTCAGCAGTTCAAGTGGTTCAGTAAGCAGGACCGCACTCAGACCACAAACAGTGCACGTCCAATAACCCTTGCATAGTTTCCTGTCTCGTCTTCTGCTGCTCCTCCACCACACTCCATCATCCTGTTCTACCTTGAGGTTTGCATCATCCTCTTACATAGGAGAAGATTCATTATGTAATTGCTTTACCTCCAGATTTACATGAGAGGCTTCAGTCATGACCAAAAGTCTTCAAGGTTACGGAAAAGAAAAAGATAGGATGAGAAAAAATGTGTGTAGGCAAGGGACGTAAAACAGAACAGGTGAATGGAGTATGTGAAGAAAATGTACTTGATTAAACCTGGAGTCTTCGTTTTGACAAGACGGTAAGACCAGCAATACTGATGCGGAAGGTAGAAGACATCAACACTCTGAAGTCACTGGTACTTCCCTGACCTTAGGATGATTCGTACATTTTACATCTCATTGTCCTAAAATCTATTGTGTTAACATGACATGAAAAACTGATGTCCTTGGAAATGAAACCAGACGACAATTTTTTTTTTTGTATACAAATGATCTTGCGTCTTGTGTACGTCGCCTTAGGATCCTTATAATGAATCTCTCCCCATCTGCAAGTACGGCCCATTCCACGAATAGCTCAGAAGGCGTTATATAATCGTAGCTCGCAGATGTTGTAAGTCATAGGTGGTCTGGGATGCCAGAGACGAACCCGGCCCACCGCTGGTGTAACTTGTGTGTGTGTGTGGAGTCTGGGATGCGTAAAACATCAACAACAGGTGATGTAGCTTTTGTGGGTAGTCTAGAGTGCGTATGATGCCCTTAACCCCCAGCAGGTGTCGTGTGGAGAACTGTTTTGAATTCCTGTTTTAAAGAAAGGAATCAGTGTTTACTTCCTCTAACTATATCATGCCAAATGAATATAGAGCTAAATCCTGAAAGTGTTTGCCAGAAGACTGTTACAGTCACTCTTTCAAAACATCCATTCTAAAAGGGGCACTTCAAATAGCTCGTACAACTGAGGATTTCACGAGTACAAAAGATGAAGAAATCCTCAGTTCTCTGAGGTGTAAGAGTAGCTGAACCCAAATAGAGGTCACAAGGCAATCCTCCTCCGACTACACAATAGGGACTAGTCAGCTGGTGGCGATGGTGGGTCATGTTCGTGCTCTTAGCAGCATATAATACCGGGGGCCAGGATGTTGCCACTGACATCTAAGGAGCCGCACCATAGTTAGCCTCGCCACACACAGCCACATGTGCTTCTATACATGTGATGTGAACATCAAGAAGAGCTTCTCCTTACCAAGATGTAATCACGAGAGACACGTACGAACAATCATAGAAACGCGGCAGCATTTGTCTCCACTGCAACATACGTCCCGGATGTAGAATGTAATGTCCCTGGGGAACAGCATGCACTTCCTCTCTGTGAGAAGGTCCAGCGGTAGCGTCTGGAGGTCTAAGTGCTGGTGCCAGGTAGATCTAATGAGCCTGTACCGAAACCCTTGATCAGAACATTTCCTCTGCTTCTAGCCACAGGCAGAATATACAGAGAAGACTTTAGTGAAACGCTCCTATGGCTTCATCAGTACCGCTTGATGTGTGGTCATTTTACTCGACTTGATAATAAAGAAAGATCTCCAAGTGTCGGTTCAGTCCCGAAAATTCATGGTATCTAGTGTTCACTGTGTCCTTGAATTACAGTTACCTTATTACATATATTGTGTATAAAGCATTGTTCTCACTACCCTAAATCTAGACCACTTTGCCTTCGTACAAGCGATTGTCTATGACGTGCACCTTCGATGATGGGAGTACCGTACCTCATCGTCAATATACACTATTTTATCTCTGAGCAATGAGCTAAATGCCTTCCCTCCGCCTCCCCCGTTCTCCACGAACTGTAAGAAGTGCAGGTTGCACCCTCCCTCTCTCGTGAGGGAATATATCCGGTGACGAGGTTGAACTGCTCCTGGCCGGGATGAAGACAGATTGCCGGGGCACATGACCGGCCGGCAGCTGTTGTACACCGCATCGTTCCTTCTACCGTGCCTGCCGCTAATGGTGCTCCTCGCAGTAACTCATACTTTGTTCATACTACTCTCTTGGTCATCTGTCTGTCTGTCTGGGGATGTGGTTTCGGTGCATTACACACGACAGCTAGAGAGATTGGCGCTACCAAGCTAACGCCGTACATGGCGAACAAGGTAAGGAAATACATATGCGTATATGTATTCATTTGTACAATTATTCCAACAGAAAATTATTCGTTGATATGTTAACGTTAGAAGAGCCGGTGGCAGAGAGTCAGTTATCTCCTGTTTTCTGTCATTAGTCCGGCCGAGACAACCTGGGTTACGGCAAACTTGGTTATGTTTTCATATATCCACCTCCGAGTCACAGGCTCGACACCCGAGTGGCCCACAGGGCAACATCAGACGAGTCTTGCGGGCAAGTGTCACCAAGACATGATGATCATTTTCACGGTACCAGTATACAGCAACTTGGATGCCCAAGGGGGTGAGCAGACTGCCTGCTCCCCACGTCTCTCTGACTGACCTCTTGACCTCCGCTCTGCCCAGTGGCGAGTCTTAATTTGAAAAGTACCGCAACAAAATGATAGTCACTTTTGACCGCAGTGAGATTCATATTTGCACATCCATTTTCTCATGGAAAGTCTTCATTGTTTAATGCTTTCTGAACCCCGTGAGCTTTGCCGGTACGACCGTGGGGTACGACGGCTGGACCTTTTGACCTGACCCTGAGGAACTGGGTCAAAGGAAACGCCATCATACCTAAGGGTCATGTTGACGTGCTCAAGAGGTTAACTTAACTGGTGTCACATAGTGTGTTACTCGTGCTGTCACCGATTCAGTGAGCAGGAGACAACAGGTGCTGTAGATTCCAACCCTCTGCTCTTGGGAAAACAACTAGCAACACACTGAGGTTAAGGGATGACACGTACCAGAGGCAAGATGACCAAGATGAGAATCAGAGATGGCAGTATGATGCGCGACCTTCGCGGTTGATACCACTTCAATTTCGTCAGCATGTCATGTCTGGACATCGGCTGACAGGAAGGGAAGGGGTTAGCGGGCGCTATGGAGGTGGGTGGAGGTGCTGGGGTTTGGGGGGGGTGGAAAGGGGGTTGAGGGGGGGCGTGACTCCGGGCCCCACATGTGCGGTGAGGCTTGGCGTAAGTGGGGTGGAAGTGGAAGCCGACGGCACACAGTCAGTCAGACTCCAGACTCGTCGCCGTCCGCACGTCCTCCCCCATCCAGTCGCTGGTGCCCCCGCGGGATCTGCCCCGACCGTCTGCTGCTGTGGCGCCACCCCACACACCTGTCTCGCAGCTCTTGAGTGCTGGTGTGTACTGGTGAACCTCGGCGCGACGGAACTCTATTGAGGAACTAGTGATTAGTTGCGGTGGGACGAGATATATATATCTGTATAGCTTGAGTCTTATGATAAGACTCTTACGTGTGGAGTTCACGAACTATATGATAACAAAATATCGGAGGTAAGTAACGAATACTGCTTGTAGCATTTGACTCCTTTTATATCTTTTATATACGACAGTGTTAAAGGTGATCTACATTGGAATTACACCACCACAAGAAGAAGAGCAACGGAGCGATAAACTGACCGTGGTAAGGTTTGCACGGTAGCTCAGGGAGGCAGAGTTTATAAGCAGAGGCTTCACGCTCAGTAGTCAGGATGTCTGAACCAACTGGTCCGTCAGTGTCCAGATTTTCGATGGCACCAAATTCCCGTCATATACTCGTGTCTTTGTTCATACTGTGACTTTATCTGCAAGGTTTTCTGTGATGTCTCTGTCTCGTAGAATGTCTCGAGATACTCACTGGCGATGGACAACCTCAATTAACAAGCGAGACAATCCAGCAAGTTAGTCTCTACCTAGCGTGGGTGTATGAAAACACCTGCACGAGTGTCCCCCACCCGGCAGGTGAGGTATCCACAAGATCTTGGTCGCGGGAAGCCTTTGGCTTTAGTCGGGCAGGCAGGTGTCGGGAACCTCCCAGTGGTCTCATAGAGGCAGGAGCTCCGCACAACGACTGAGGCAAGAGCACTGCCCGTTGACTGAGGCAGGAGCACTGTACGTTGACTGAGGAAGGAGCACTGCACATTGACTGAGGCAAGAGCACACTACGATGACTGAGGCAGGGGCATCGCAAGTCTCTTCAGTATGGTTTTATAGCAGAAAACGTTTCATTCGCAAGTCACTTCGAGAGTTCACTGATCTCTGTATTCAATATGTAGAATTTTAGATGATTCATTCAGCGATTACTTTACTGAACATAAACTTAAGACACAATGAAAGATATACTGAAATCCATCAAATACCACAACTGATCTATATTTCATCTTCACGATAGATCTGAAGCAGAAACCGAACTTACACTCACTCGCCTCCAGCCCAGGCTTACTGGCGATGATCGTGATGAGAGGGAAGACCACAAGGGAGACCCTCTCTCGTAACGCCTACTCTCATATTTTGCCAAAATTATATAACTGGGGTTAGCAACCGTGTGATGCTTTTGTAAATAATTTTTGTTACTTTTGATTTACTGATATAACACGATCAAAATATATATATATATATATATATATATATATATATATATATATATATACACACAATGCGGTTGTGAAAATCTTATATATGAAAGTACTTGAGGTACAAGCTTATGTAACAGATTTATGACTGACGCTGTTCCTCACGATGTGACAGATGCAACATCCATATGATGGTATCTTTCCTGGTACAATCACTTCTCCCAAGTCCAAGTCAAGCGTCTGTCTTCTGGTGTTTTATAACTGCTATTCTCATTAGATAAGTTATCACTCAAAAGCCACCTGTATAGTTAAAGTCATCTTCTCTGCTCTCTGTGGATCGACCAGCTCCACCTCTTCTGTATGAATCTCTCTCTCTCTCTCTCTCTCTCTCTCCTGACGAACGTAGAAATCGTCTCACGCAATCATTGTCTAACGATGGTCTACATGCGCGGGCAGGTCTTCCACGACCATTTGTAAAACTGGAGGCGAGATCCTTGTGGTGCTACGGCAGTGAGCAGGAGGAGCCTGCTGAGGCAACTGGTGGTTCCCACCACCTGGGTGGCTCACTACCGTCTATCTCTCAGTCACCTGGGCTGTTGACCCTCTGGCCCAAAGTCTATACTACCCCATCACATGGGCTGCTGGTCCCCTGGCGCCACACATTCCAACACCCCCTAGGGATGGATGAACAGCGGGGTTGGCTGTGGACCGACTGCCGCCACCAGGATTCAAACCTATGTCCTCGACCCTGGGCTGCCCGTGAGTGATTCACGGTCACGAACGCTAACCGCTACACCACGGGAGTCCATGACACAGCTGAGGGACATGGTAACAACCTGAACAAGACAGTTGTTCTCTTTACTTCCTTCTGCATATATAATCAACCTAGCAACAACAACAACAACAACAACAAAGGAGAACAAGAAGTAGTTGTCGGACCAGATGCCGGTGAGCCAGGCCCGGGAGCGACGCTTTGAGACACATCACCGGAAAATTCATGAATTCCGGACACCGCCGGATGATTAAAGCAAAAGATTAATTACTCCTTGTTTATGACATTGTAAAAAAAGAGAAAATAAATCACGCTTAGAAGGAAATGGTCCTTTAGAAGGTAAGAGAGTAACCCTGTTTAGCCTTTCCTTGAAGTAGTAGTTTTTTATATCAGTAGAGGAACAAGTGTCCAGCGTCCACCCGTCTGAGCAGGGAAGACACATGCCAGCTCGGGTGAGGCGATGCCTGCTTAAGGTGGCCACTGGTAGCATCATACGTCAGGAGGTCTCTGCCATGGTAACTTGTTCAAGATCACAGCTACCACGATGTGTGCGACTGACGAATATGTACTTCACACAGAGCAATTTCATTTTCTTTTTCGATCAAACTGTATTTCCACGACTGAAGGTAAGGTAAAAGGGAAAGATGAAACAGGATGATGGTTAGAATGAGAAAATGGGAAATAGAAGACGATAGAAATGTAGAAGAGAGAGAGAGAGAGAGAGAGAGAGAGAGAGAGAGAGAGAGAGAGAGAGAGAGAGAGAGAGAGAGAGAGAGAGAGAGATTAAGAACTGAGAAACAGAATGATGGAGTGACCCAGGCAACGCTGCGAAGGGTAGCCATAAAGGCAGAACAGGATAACAGACGGAACAGCTGATAAAACGAGACAGAAGGTCAGACATTATGAAGACAGAGATGATACATGAAGACAGAGAGAATACTTAATACAGTGCAGTCTGAAAGCAGCTCTGAAGTCTAATTAAAACTTTTATAACGGACTCTCTCACTCCGGAAACGATTATTGTCTTCTGTTCTGTTGGGGGCTGAGCCATTGGGCCGGCGAATCTGGAGAGGCTGTTGTGGCCAACGGCGGTGAGCGATGTGTTGACAGAGGACCCGCTCTCCTGCGGCCGTGCACCGCTACCTCACCCTGAAGCTCTTGTTTTTACGGTTGATTAACGTGTACCACACCTCATCTTCACGGCTCGGACTTAGCTTACATTTTAGCATTTCATGGTTTATTCCTCCAACAGTATACAAATGATGTTGCAAATCATCTACAACAGTGTCTCGTTCCAACACACCTGGCAGCAGTTACCATGACTCTATCATGTATTATCAGGAAAAGAAAAAAATATCTGGTCCTTCTACGTGGAGAAGAATTGTAATCATTCCCTCTCTGTGCCAACACCTCACGTAGCACACACACATTAGCGACTTCCTCCACATCAGACACATGATGACAGCCAGACTGGTTACACATTCCAAGTTTTCTACCATTGCATGAAGAGGACTGATGAGGAAGCTCTTCAAAGCTACTTTAGCAAAATGTTTCCCCGTCTTCCCAGACCTCACCTACACTTACACCTACACCAGTCATCCACCACACCTGCTAGTATACTGACCGAGCCATCCACCGCACCTGACAGCATACTAGCCCAACCATTTACCACAGCTGCCAGTATGCTAACCGAGCCATCCATCACACCTGCCAGTATACTGACCCAGCCATCCTCCACCCACTGCCAGTATACTGACCCAACCATCCACCACACCTGCTAGTATACTGACCCAGCCACCCTACACGCCTGCCAGTATACTGACCCAACCATCCACCACCCCTGCTAGTATACTTACCCCAGTGATCCACTACACCTACTAGTATACTGACCGAGCCATCCACCACACCTGCCAGTATGCTATCCCAACCATTTACCACAGCTGCCAGTATGCTGACCGAGCCATCCATCACACCTGCCAGTTACTGAACCAGCCATCCTCCACACCCGCCAGTATACTGACCCAACCATCCACCACCCTTGCTCGTATACTGACCCAGCCATCCTACACGCCTGCCAGTACACTGACCCAACCATCCACCACACCTACTAGTATATTGAGCGAGCCGTCCATCACACCTGATGACGTACTGACCATACAGACCCACACAGTTATTAGTAACCATCACCTTAACCCTGGCTTCTCCCACCAGCAGAGCCACAATCCCGTTCTGGCCTGGGAAGGACGCACACGTGCGTGAACAACATGGATCCGTTCATAATCTCTGGGAACCTGCATCTCTCGCACTCACGTCACTACATGTGTCCATCAGTAGCCTCGATGGAGAGGAGCAGGGGGGTGGGGATCGGATCGGTCTCTGGGTGGTGCGCTAGAGGTGATGGCTGGTGGCAGTGGTCCAGGACAAGCAGGCAGGTCAGGGAATCATATGAGGATCATTGTCTACGGTGGAGGTCTTGAGGAGTTACAGTTATGTTCATGGTGAAGGACCGTAGCAAGTCTTGTGTGATATGGTTTTGATGGCGGAGAGGAGTCGGCGTAGGTTTTGTGCGGCATAGATTTGTTGGTGGTTGTAGCACATCTGGCGCGAACTCAAGGTACCTGTTGTGGCTAAAACTGCCGTCTATGTCGATTCTTTATTTGTTCATATTTGTACTGCACGTATGGAGCCCCTTGACCCTCCCTACACGTACAGTCTGACGACTCTCTGGGACGTCGGAGAAATGATTTCACATGGGTTCGTTTTCACCGCAAACCAACAGTTACCTGACACTGTAGGAGAGGTGTGGCACCTTCCGGGTGAACTTATGCTCAAGGCATATAAGAAGTACGAAACTAAAATAGGGATATCAACAGCGGGAATCGCGTCCTGACTTGGATAGATAGTTTAAGAGGAAGTTCATGAACTGACCAATGTATTTACCAAGATCTATTTCTGGTGTATAGATGATACATCAGTACTTTTTTTTTCTAATCTAGACATGGGCATTACTCGCCAGGACTCGTCACCTGGCCCTCTTCGTCTGTTGACATCTACTGTAATAGCTTCTTCCTCTATAACATCCCTCCTTGTCTAAGAACAATCCTCTTTAGGCAAGAAGAATAGTCTCGATGAGGATTCGCAGAGGTTATGCAAAACTATTGAATATAATATAGAGCCAAAATTTTTGTTATCGTAAAAGTGACTTACAGTTACTGCGAGAGAGTATCATAACATTCTTCCTTCAGAGCTGAAAGCGATGTTCGCTGTTACTTACAGATACACTTGAAGTGAAACATTACATACAGTTAACAATAGCCTCAGACCATGGAGTAAGGTTCCGTTACCAACTGTTCACTGTCTGAACGTTTCTGAAAGCAGAAGTGCATCGTGGTCTGTGATTCTGACGGGTACCAGCTAGAGTTTGGCGAAGCGGAACACACGGAGATGTTTTGCCTGGAGACACTTGGTGATCTCCGGAAAGAATCCAATTTTCTCGTCTTGGTGGGAAGCACTTGACTTCACAGAACAGGCGGCACTGATGGTGGTGTGCAGTGTACTGACAGAAGAGTATTCTGTTGTGGCTGCTGTTTTGAATTGTCTAGTAATACTGTCAGAGGGGTTCCCAATCCACTTGTGTTAGGAATCCACTCCTGCCCATGACGCCTAGTAATGTCAGCAGGATACACAACTCTTTACACAACTCCTCATCGTCAATGGGATACCAACACCCCACTGCTTGTCAGCAGGAGGCTCACGGCCTAGTGAGTGCCAGCAGGGGACCCAAGTCCTAACACATACCAGCAGGGTACCTATGCCATGACACATACCAGTAGGGTACTAAAATCCTGATACGTGCCGGAAGGTTACTCACGTCTTAATACATGCCAGCAGAAGGAACCGCACCCTAATACCTGCCTGCAGGGGACTGACGTTCTAGTGCCCTAACACACGCCTGCAGCAGTCCAGCGCCCTAAAACTTATCAGTTCAGGACCAACGCCCCCACACCTGCTAACAAAGGATTCACACCTTAACATGTGATAACCTCTCACCCACACGCCATTACGAGTCTTAGTAAGAGGCCCTTGCTTGGACAAGTGTCAGCGTGGACCCTACTTCTTAATAGTGCCAGAGGGAACGTTATTCTTTCGTCTGGTGACCTTCGGCTCAGTAGTGCCACTAGGGATGTCATCTTTCCAGCAGTGTTAGCTGACGGCCCACACCCTCAACAGTGATATCACAGTACTTATGCATAAGCAGTGCGAGCAGAGAACCCACCACCTCACTACTGCCGGCAGAAAAAAAAATTCCCCACCCTTATCTGTGTCATAACCAGATCCACCTCACTGATGGTAGCTGTCACGGTAAACCTTGTAATGTAATAACTGGGGTGGGTTCACATCATCCATCTGGCGGTATCATGCACGTGTACGCGGTGTAAAGCTGCACCTCATGAGGAGTCATATCCAGGCGCAGAGTTAATAGTGTGTCGGCTCTGTTATCCCTGTGTGACTATACTGATCTGTCCCTACGTTGAGGTTCAACGGGCTTGTCAACATACAAGAACAGTAGTTCCCATCTATTCAACGTAGCGTAGTACTAGCCTGTGTTTTCTCCACTAAGTTACAATATTACGTATAAAAGATTAGATTTGACTTTAAACGCATTACGTATATGTTATTACTTAACATACTGAGACACGTATAAAAGATACCGTCCAACATTTCTTAACACTAGAATGTATTTACATTCCTTTATACTTGAGGTAAGATATCTGGAACTAACCGTGCGTACTATCTGGATGTTTCTCGTGTACCCTAGTGGCATGTGTACTCTCTATTGGAAACTATTACTCTACAGTATGAATTAATGTATACTCCTGTGTGTACTCGTATACACAAGTTCTAACTTGTCAAAAACGTAAAGTTTATAGAGTAAAACTTGGCAAGACCTTGTTACAAGCCAGCTGAGAAACTCGTAACAGGTTTTTCATTCACTGTGTTAAAGAGTCCTGTTCCCCAGATGAACGTCTCCTGAATCATGAGAAGCTTCACCGAAAAGTTGTCACATTTCTCGTCAACACAACCTTGTAGAAAACGGTTTTCATTTTGGCTTCACCGTAGAGGTCACGCAGGTATGCATGTCTCTTCCCTTAACAAAGATTCCATTACCTATGCCAACGAATATATTGTAGACGAACGTGGTGTAAAGGAAGATGAGCACGAGAATGAACACTTATGAAAATGAAAGGTATTGGTGGATGACGAAGTGATAAGGGAACATGAGAAAGACAAGATTATTTTGCTGTTGATGATGGGAGAGAAAGAAGAGAAGTTCAGGCAGACTGGAAGATAACCAGTCTGGGTACTGGTGGCAGCTCCCGGCGCGGGGCGGGGCGGGGCCGGGCGTTGCCTGCAGGTACGTCCTGCTTCCCTCGCTTCCCAGATGCGGTCAATTCCGCGCGATTGGTGTTAACGGGATCCCGGTGATCCGTAGTGACACACTGACGCTGATGGAGGCGTAAACCAACCTTGTCCTTGCTGGTGACGGCGATATGCAAGTCAAATGTGGGTCTCTGGGTTATGAACCACCGTTTTGCTGCTGAAGCAAGCCAGGTGTTCATTCCTCGGTGACTGTTGGTCACATCACGAGTCCCGCTGTAGGAAACAGTACCGACACCAACTTGCTATAATCACGTACAATAGTAAACATGTCGGTCGTTTTCGTTATGCGTCAACGCTCTCACTGTGAGCTCACATTTACACAATACTGTAAAAACAGTTTTGAATATTTACAGTGAAATATGAAAAATGAAAATAGCAAACTCCATATTGATTTTCTTAATGTAGAGATATCATTCTGTGTTTCAATGTTTTGAAATCGACTGTTACCAAAGCAAACATGTACGATCCTTCTAACTGCATGAAGAGTAAACTTTTTACTGCGTGAAGCAGCAGTCATCCACTTTGATACACAACGCCGACAATGCGTCACAGATCGTCACTCACAACTGATGGTGGAGGGTTCAGTGGGGAGGTCCTCAAAAACAGAGGAGCTATATGTGACATGTGAAGGTTACGTACGACTGTCAATTCAAAGGACCACCAACGCCAGTACCTCGGAGACGTTATTACCCTTTTTATCCTAATTACTGTTCGTTACTAGTTGATAACATCCGCATCATACTAATGCTGTAGAAATGCAACGACAGTCCTCAGGGACAGGGAACGAGGATGCTAATGCACAATCGTGGGCCTTTTTAGTAGGAAACACGAGCCACATTAAAATGAAAACTTCTTTCCCAAACAGTTCAAGATACTAAGTAAGACAACCAGATGAATTCTATCATCACAGAGATCAATCCCTTGGGAGACTGTGAGAGGCTGTCAAGAGCTGTTATGATGACCCCCACATGATGTACCGAGCAGTAAAGTTTTAAGGAAAAATCTTACGAAAACACAAATTTTTTTTCTGTTGAACTGTGCACAGCCACAAGTGTATTATAATAAGACTCAATGAAAACTTTCCCTCGCCTGCAATCACAAGATCTTCCCCAACAATGATAACAATATTCGAGCCATGATGACTATAAGAAACTGGCTGCTGTGAACCGTCAACGCTCGGAAATTTCAGCAACCATTTCTACTATTCGCTGATAGTTGCTAAAGTCTGTCGTCAATAGACTGCAGTTATGGTGACAGTTAATGCAACGGGAGGAGCCTTAAATCTAAGACAACACTGGCCAGGAGGAGTACTGCAGCAGAGACAGTTACCGGACCATTAATGGTTAGGAAGGCTAAGCCAACCACTGTGGTCGAGGCCCCAGCAGTGGCCGGCAATACCATACGGGAGGCGGTCGGTCACAGCGCCACCTGCTCACCTGGAACTAACTGTTACGATTACACCAGCAGGGTCACCACTACTGGGACAAACCTAAACACACACAATATACATATATATATATATATATATATATATATATATATATATATATATATATATATATATATATATATATATATATATATATTCCTGGAATAGGGGAAATGTATACTTCCCCGTATTTCCTGCATATGGCGTTCATAGATCTTGAGAAAGAATATGATAAGGATGATAGAGATGCTTTGTGGAAAATGTTACGTATATATGTTGTGGGAGGAATGCTGCTAGAAACAGCGACGAATAAGACTATGTGAGCGAACAGGAAGAGATATGGGTGATTGGTTCTCGGTGGTTCTACAGTACAGGTGTTTGGTGTCACCGTACCTCTTTGATTTGTTTACAGAGGAGATGGTGAGGGAGGTAAATGCAAGTCCTGGAAAGATGAGTTGGGTTTGCAGTCTGCCAGGGGCGGGGGCCTTGGGAGATGAGTCAGTTATTTTTTTTTTTTTTTTTTTGATAACACGGCGCCGGTGGCAGATTCGAGTGAGAAACTGCATTGGCAGGTTTTAGAGAGTGTTTGAAAGGAGACGGGTAGGAAGTGAATGTGAATAAAACAAAGGTTATTAGGTTTACCAATGGAGAGAGACAGGTCAGATGGGGTTTGAGTATTGACTGGAGAAAACTTGGAGGAAGTGAAGTGTTTCAGATACCTATGTGTTGACGTAGTAGGGAATGAAACCATGGGAGCTGAAGTAAGTCATAGGGTGGGTGAGGAGACTGAACATACAGGAAGGTGAAAGGCGTGCACACGGCAAAATGCATTGGAGCGTTGTGGTATATAGGAGGCGATGTGCTGTTAATGGACCGAACCATATCGTATGAAGCATCCGGTGGAGACATTGGTAAGGTCTGTGGGGCCTATTTGTGGATAGGGTGCTGTGGTTTCGGTGCATCACACGTAACAGCAAGAGTAGATACGAGAATATACGTATGTATGTATATATATATATATATATATATATATATATATATATATATATATATATATATATATATATATATATGTAGTTCTGTTGACTTAGCCTTTAAGGGAACCATCTCAAGCGAGGACGGCATCATTATCCCTGGCCAGGTGCTCCACGTCCGACACGAAGATGTATCACTTCCGGGTGCAGAGCTACGCCTGGGGGTTCCCTCATCATCACTCTATCTCGACCGTAAACAATGACGCACATCAACAATAGCATCGTCTCCTGCCTCGACACTGGACTACCTGGCTGCTGCAGGTGTCTTGTGGGTATGCTAGCGTGACCTCTGACCAGATCCGTAGGTCACAGGTCACGCTAGCATAGCTTAGAGACGTACCGTAGTGATGTTTATTGACCATGTGTCAGAACGGGCCCGCCCGTGGTCGAGCATGCGTCGGTTCAAATCCATGGGCCACACCCAACCCAGGAGTTCATCCTCCCCTCGGGCCTGGCCGATAAATGGGCTTAGGCTAGTGTGTGTGTGTGTGTGTGTGTGTGTGTGTGTGTGTGTGTGTGTGTGTGTGTGCATCGGAGTATAGACATGATATATGTATACAAGGTTAAGAGATCGGGCAACAAGAGTAAAACTCTCCCCGTAGCACAAAATCGTATTCACACATACACATAAACACACGCGCGCGCGCACGCACACACACACACACACACACACACACCTGAGTCAACACCTGGCTATTGGATTACTGTCAGTGTCTAATTGTTTATTACATAACATCAGTTTTCATCAGTTATCAGAATGTGTATATCAGAGGCAGACGTTGTATAATTTATATCAGTTGAGCATTCAATGCAGTACTCGCAGAACCACATTGTTGACAGAGTTAGGAAGGCGTTATATTATCATCATTATGTCTATCACTGTTATTGATAATATCATTTTCATTATCATTACTATTATACTCTTCTTATCATTATCATTATTATCATTATAACTAGTATCATTAGTTATTATCATTTTTACTATCATTATTATCATCATCATCTTTATCATTATCTATTAATCTATATTCACTTCTATTATACATGTTTGACGTTTCCCAGGGAGCGAGGTAGCGTCAGTGACAGGCAAAGAATTTGCTCACATCCTCACTCTAGCTATGATGTACAAGGCAAACCTCACTAACTTTTCCGTGGTTTCCCCTGACCGCATCCTGTGCCTTGGTCCAGCCCACTGACGGCACGTCGCCCCCTATAATGCACATTGCTCCAAGTCGCTCCGCCCCAGGCGCACTTTGAACCTGATCAGTTAAAGTGTCTTTCACGTCACACCTTAACCCCCTCTTCGGTTTCCATCTTCTTCCTTCTTCGCTCCATTTCAGACACGTACACCCTTTTAGCCTCTCCTCACTCATCCTCTCCATATGTCCAAATTATTTCAGCACACTTTCTACAGTTCTCACATATATACCCCTTATATTACCACATCTCTCTCGTACCCTATCATTCTTATTCGATCAGTCCACCTTAAACCACATACTATCCCCACACACTTCAGTTCCAGTTCATCCACCCTCTTCTGCACATTTTTGATCTCGGATCCATGGCCCGGATCCATACAACATCGTCGGAAATACTATACCATCAAACACACGCATCTTTACCCTTACAGACAGTAACACCTCTCTCCACACACCCCTTAGTTCGCCAAAGACCTTATCCTCCTCGCCCATCTTATTGCTTACTTTAGCTTCCATGGATCCATCTGGTTCCAGATCCAACCCTGGGTATTTGAAATACTTCACCTCTTCCAGGATCTCTCCTCTCAAACTCATACTCCAACCAACCTGTCTCTCTTCATTGTTTAATTTAATCACCTTCATTTTATACACATATCTGTCAGCTTTCTCCTTACATACACTCTGCCAATCTCGGACACCATCATCTGCAGTTTCTCACTGGAATCTTCCTCCGAAGTCGTGTCATCAGCAGACAGCAACAAACTGCAGACCCGCCCGCCTCTTCAAGACTCTCATATTCATCTCTCTCACCACCCCGCCCGTAAACACCCATGGTGACATCACTCGACTCTGTCGCAGACCGAGCTTCACCTGCAGCCACTCGCACCCCGAGCCTCCTAAACACACACACACACACGCACACACACAAACACACTGCAGAACTCTTGGCTGTTCTCGTACCTGCATAAGCCCGGCTAGCTCAGTCGGTAGAGCACGAGACTCTTAATCTCGGGGTCGTGGGTTCGAGCCCCACGTTGGGCGGCTGTCCCTTTTCGTTGTTAAGACGGGGACCCAAAAGACGGAAAAGGTGCGAAATAAGGAATCATGGTATGTTGATTATACCACTTCAATCTTTGCGAAATGTACATATGCTTCATGGTAAGACAAACGAAGGCATTATGAAAGATATGTAGCTACATATCACCACTAATACATATACGCGTATCTTACACACAAAGCAGATTCACACACACACACACACACACACATACCGAAACATGCACACACACACACATACAAAACCACACAAGTGAAAAGTGATTAGTATTTCTTATACTTATAAGGGAATTTAGAAAGACTCGAAAATTGGTCTGATGCGTTGTTGATGAAATTTAACCCAAATATATGTGACGTAATGAAAATGGTGCACTGAAACAAGGCTTTAGTGTGAATATGATTAATAAGGATACACACTCCAGGAACCTGTATGAGAGAGGGACTTGGGGGTGAACATGTCCCTAACCTGTTGCCAGAGTCACAGATTAAGAGAAGATTGAAGTGTGGTGGCAGATTCTATAACCGTATTCAAATACATTGATAATGAATTACTCAGCAAGCTATTCACATTTAATATTGGGTAAAAACAAGAATATGCTTCTCAAAAATAGTCAAGAAGTTTAAGAAGCAAAAAGAACTGATGGAGAAGGTTCAGGGAAGGGCAAGAAAGATAGCAATGGAATCAAGAGAGTTAGTCATAGAGAAAGGCTAGAGGACTTGATTTTGGCCATCATGGAAGAGAGAAAAGTGAAGGGTGACCTGATCACAACTCATAGAATTTTAGATCAAATTGATAATGTAGATGGTGAACAGTTCCTCGAGAGATGCGCATAACATATGATCAAAGAAGAAACTTGTTAGAAAGACTTCAAGGAATCATCTTTACATTATAGCAATAGTAGAGGGATGGGATGAACTGAATGAGGATATAGTAAATGCAGACGGCGGATAGAAGTTTGAAAAGCTCTTTGTTAGAGGTGATGTGGCCCCATGAGTGGAAAACGTCCTCCCTGTACGCTACGAATAGGTAATTAAACACACACACACACACACACACACACACACACACACACACGTGCGCGTGCCTCCGTGATATAGCGATCAGCATAAGCTAACCCGAATCAGGACTCGCATGGTTTCGAATCCTTATCATGTCAGTTGGCCCACACCCAACCCAGGTATTTATCCTTCCCTCAGGACTTGTCGATAAATGGGTATGCGGCGTAGATTGGTGTGTGTGTGTGTGTGTGTGTGTGTGTGTGTGTGTGTGTGTGTGTGTGTGTCCACAAATAGGAGTGTAAACATGGTATATATACACACAAGGTCAGGAGACGGGGCAACACAAGTGTAAAGCTCTCTCCCCGTAACACACAAATAACTCATCCAGCTGTACGTGTTTCCTCATCAGCCCGGCTAGCTCAGTCGGTAGAGCACGAGACTCTTAATCTCGGGGTCGTGGGTTCGAGCCCCACGTTGGGCGATAGTAATTTTCAATTAAGACGGGACCCTGCATAGACTAGAGAGGTACATCACAAGGATACGCAGTATATCAGTTAATATCACTCACATCGATATCTCTCGTGCAGATACTTTTTGGCATGACTTATGAAGGTGTTTGGAGAGACATGTACACTATCCCAAAAAAGTATCTGTTCATGAAAATCAGCTTGAGCAAATGTAAAGTAATTCGAATGGACATAGTGAAAGAAAAGAATGAGCATGATCCACCATGGTATAAGCTGCAGGAGTTTGTATATGCAAGGGACCAGGGAGTAGACATATCCCAAACTAATTGGTAGAGTCCCACGTAATGAGAATAGTTGAGGAGATAAACTGAGCAGGTGAATGTTATGATAACATTGAAGTATATGGAGAAGGACATATTCAGCAAGTTGTTTCACGTCCTCCATCAGACCAAAACTGGATCTGAAGTTTGCCTCTGATGAAGCACAAAGAACGAACAGAAAAGAACACTGGAGGAAAGCTACAACGATGGTACCGGAATCATGAGGCAAAAGGCCTTCAATCTATCCATCATTGAAAAGAGAACAGTCAGGGGTCACCTTATACTTTTTTTCATTAATCAGTAAGATGATGTAGACAGCAAACAGTTGTTCAAGAGATGCAGGGATAGTGCAACTGGAGGCCATAACTTGAAATTAGAAAATAAACTTGTGAAAGAGGGTATGAAGTTCTTTTTTAGTGTAGATGTGGTGGACGAATAGAATGAACTTAATGAGAGATAAGTAACTGCGGGCACGGTGCAGACGTTAGAAAAATTGAAGTTAGTGAAGACGTTTCGTGACATATGGCCCAGCGAGTGTAAAACACACACACACACACACACACACACACACACACACACGCGCGCGCGCGCGCGCGCATGAGTAACTCAGCTCACCCGTCTATTCTCGTAACTTCAGGAGCCCGGCTAGCTCAGTCGGTAGAGCACGAGACTCTTAATCTCGG